>NW_010401772.1:0-26357 GCF_000710305.1 Buceros rhinoceros silvestris
AGGGGAGGGTTAGAAGTCTTGCTTCTTCTCTCATAAGAGTATTCTGCCTTTGTATTCTCCATCTGTAAATCTCAATCTGTGTAGCCCTGTCCCCATCTTACAAATCGGGTAAAAGGGGCTTTGAATACAGAGTGCCCAGCCCTCCTCCTGCCTTGGCAGCACAGTTCAGATCCTTGAACTGACCTCAGTGGGAGAGCTGGTCCCACACACAGCCCTGGCTGGATTCAGCCTTCAGCGTCAGTTCCTCGGTTTCCCATCAGTTAAGGGAAATAAGGACACTACCTTAACCATCAGGTCTGTTGAGACTGCCAATTCTCATCACGGGATTAGTACTACCTATATTTATTTACTGAAGTGTTAGATGCTGATAAACTACTAAATGTGACTCTGAATGAGGGGCATGGTAAACATCTAATAATTTGGGACTATTTAGCCCAATTAGCATTACATATCCTGGAATGAGGTAAGTTGTGCATTTCCTCTGTACAGTTCATAATTTCATAAGTTCATAACTCATACAGTTCATTCTAGTAGGACTAGATGGATAGCTAGAAATTGTCTTACCCTCTGACTACACTTGCCTGTGCCTGTACTCAGGGGGCAGGTTTTTAGTACCGTGAGCTCCTTTCAACTGCTGATATTCCCTGTATGACTTTTCTGGGAAGGAACTGCCAACACTGAAGCCAGGAGCTGGAACTGAGAGCACAACATTCCTGTAAATCTGAAAACAGACATCATTTCCCAGCTGATCATGTATACTAAAAAGATTTACCTGCTATGCCTTAAGAGAGAACATTTTCTTGCACAGGGCAAAGATTATAAAAAACCTTCAATGTCTAATGGTTAGGAGGAGATTGCAGCTTCCTTGGCTTCAGCTCTCTATTTTTCTGATGCAGTTCTTGTTGGTCTGCTCTGCCACAAGCTGGAGCCCACTCCAAAGCAGATTTGCCAGAATTGCCCTTGCCCAGCAGACATGTGCAGGGATGCACAATGCAGCTGGCAGAATAACTGGGAGTGGGGGATGGATTTCATTCCCCTGTGCACCTCATAAATAACATTCTCTTTTATCTCACCTGGAAGTGTCAGGCCTGGCCACGTTTTTGCTTGGTTACGTCTTTAGTCCAGTATCATCACAGATAGAGTGGTGGTATCACTGCTCACACACAAGGCACTCGTGCCCCAGGAGAAGAGCAGCAGCACTCAGAGCTGGTTTATGCACCAGGTCAGGGCTTAGGAAGGTCAGCAGGTTAGAAGGTTTCTTTGTGCAAAGCACTGTAAAAAGGGAAGATCTTGTCCAAAGGAAATGAAGGATAGAAAATAGCAGTGAGGGTGGGCATTTGCTACAGAGCTCCCTGTTGTAAGCAGTCTAAATAACTTGGTGAAGCACATAAAGAACTAGTGACAGAGTCCACACACCAATTTCACCTCTTAACTATCAGTTAGAAGCTGAAATTAGTCTCCTCTCAAAGGACGAATTCTAGTTTCATATGTGGGGTAACTGAGTCACAGTGCTGTAGTAGCCCAGATATCATCCTGCAGTAAAACCAATGGCAGCAATAGATCTCCTGGTGCTTGATTCCTTTTTCATAACCATCCTGCATTTGGGTAGATTTTGAAGTGGGGGGTCAACCAAAACCACCTTTCATTTGCTGTGACAACCTTTGTTGAGATTTGTGCATTGAACAAGAAATAAGAGATTCAGAAAAGAGAAAGCATCACCTGAGTGCTAGGGAGATCCATCGGTACCTACTCACATGGCTGCAGAGCTGTCATGTTTCTTGAATTATTTATAAGGTCATACGAAAACAAAGGGAAAACTACTCTCTTGGTATCCCGGCAGAGGCTCCACAGCTGCTATCTAAGTGTTCGTGGCAGTGACAGTTTCACTTGAAGCAGTGCTGGACTGGTTCACAGGTTTTCCATTCCCACATGTGTACTGAGCTGGAAAGCAGTTCTCAGCACAGCTCTCACCTTTTTAAGATAAAGTTAAGAGAAAAAACAATAAACGGGTGTAAAGACTTAAGTGTCTCCTTTGGAAACCCCTCCAGGTTAGGGGTACAGCCCATTAAAAATTGCATAGCAGTCAATGTAATTATCATTTTCATTTACAGCTTTGGGCATTTTGGTAATATAGATGATTTATAATGACAAATTCTAATAAAAAGTAATAAAATATCTTTCTTCAGAGGCAGAATTCATAGATGAGAATTTGAATGAACCAGACTATTATAACCAGCTGTTGGTCTGTTTAAAAAAAACCTAAATTTCTTTAATTAAAAAGGGTTTTTTTTTTTGTGATCAAAAAGAAAGTTTAAAGTATCTCAGCTTGAAGCAAACCATTCAATCCATGATCCATATGTTTTCCGTGGATCTGTCAAATATTCACTCTCTGTAGAAACCACCACCTTTATGTGTTTATACTTACAATTGCCGTACTAGTTTCTTGAAAGACATACGTCTCCCAGTGGATGCTCTTTCTGCAGCTTTCCAAGCAGCAGTATCAGGGCTTTTCTGGACAGCTCAAGCCCGAGAAGATGTGAACGTACCCAACTGCCATATGGTTAAACAGGCAAACACAGTAAACAATGATGTGCTTTGCAAAGTAAACTGAGTTCCCAAAGATTCTGCCTCTGGCCCATTCCACGAGCTAGAGGAGCTCTGCACATTCCATCTACCATCACCACCACTGAGGGAAGCTGAGCATTTGGGGCTTGATCACCTCCTTGCAGCAGCTGTCACTCTTCTTTTGTGGTGGTGTTTGGAGCTGGAAACTCACCATCTACCGAGGCTCTGGGGATATGTTAAGTCTTCACTTCTGCAACACCAGGACTTGGTGCACTGTCAGTCTGTCTAATGTTTGCATGTGAATCCAAAATCCCTCACTGAGCACACTGAGCAAAAGGTGTATCCAAGCTTGACTGCGTTGGTCTAAGTTGATAGTGTGCTAAGGAAAAGTTATTAGGGCAAATGTTGTATTGGAAACAAGCAAAAACCAAAATAACGCCACCAACACAGGCAGGCTCTCAGGTCTACAAACCTTTCATCCAGCCTGAAATAGCAGCAGACATCAAAGATGCCTTCCAGGTTAAGAGCAATTGCTCTGAGTTTAACTTTATTATGTCAATCAGTCAGCCTGAGGAAAAGGTGGCTGGTCTGTTCACAGCAGAGAAAGGTGTTAATAAGCAAAGAGGAGGTAAGGATGCCAGCCTCTATGGGAAGGTGAGAGACAGGTAATACATTATTTGCAGAACGCACAGGGTGATCTTCATTTGATTTAGAAATTGCAAAAAGCTTCTCTCTATTGATTGTCTAAAAAATGTTTCTACAGCCTTGAAAGTAAATGGTCTGTATCATCCGGGTTTCTCAAATTCCTTTTATGTCTTGATTGGTTTTTCCTAGCAAAGTCCTGGTATAAATTCAAGACTTGCTTGTAGTAAGATGAGTTATTGGTCCAAAGGAGGTGTGGTTCACATCTGGGGAAGAAATATAATGTAAATGCACAGTAGAGCCATACTAACACAAGGTTGGTGAAAAGGAATTTTATGCCTTACTAAAATTGCTGTAATTGATGCTGTGAATTATCCAGTTACTTAAGATCAGACAGAATGATTGCAGAATGATGCATTGTAAAGGAATACCTCCAGCTGTGGGTCAGGATATATTGTCTGTATGCAGGAAATGCACAAAAAGGGAAGGATGGCCTTTGTCCCAATGTGTTTGCAATGCATTTATGATTGTTTTGGTCCAACTGCAAATAAAAAGGACAAATTCTACCTGAATCAGAATGGAAATACATATGAAATATTAATGACTATCACAGGTATGGAAAGGTGATTTTGGAAGGCAGAGAAAGAGAAGGGAAGGTTGAGAAGCAAGCATTGTGGCTTAGCATTCAAGCATCAATTTGAGAATCGTGACACACATGTTAATCAGACCTTGCCTGTGTGTTGTGCTTCCTGTTTGTAAAGTGGAAGTCAGAATACTGACTTCTTCTGCCAGATATTTTGCTTTGAAGATGGTTCTAGGTATCATTAGTTATAAACTTCCTTGAAATGAGTTCTTAACTATGGATAAGAGTATAAATACCATATTTTGGCCTTACTTGAATTAATGGGGTTGGTTTTCTGGTTTAGAAGAGGAATATTTCATTGACCCAAAGGATGCGTGAGGCTGGACTTCGGAGTGATGAACTTGTTTCAGGTTCTGCCTTACACCAGCTGCAAAACAGTTTCACTGTCTCCAATGAACCCGAGAGAGAGACAGCTTTTGCTTCCTGTCCCTAGCAGAAATTCTTCGTGGGCAGATCCCAAGAACTCGAGATAATTCAAAGCTTTGCCTTTGCTCAGGTTCAACTTACTTATCTATTTTTAATTCCTCTTGTGACAGAGGCAGGGTACTATTAAAACTGAAATGCCGTGGGTTTATATATCATTTCTGTAGTGTTAACATAAGAAGTTAGACCTTACATAATTTCTTTCCAGATCACTTTGCATGGGGTACTAGCCTGCCTTTATTCACACGTGCCGGTGTGAATTCTTGCTCTCCCTCAAGTCTTTTCTTTCATATGTTTGTGGGGTTCCATCCCCCACCCCACCCCGTGGTGGTTCACCAAGCATCACGAATAGTTGGGGCGGACAATGAGACAGCAGCTTGTGTGCACACAAAGCCTTTGTTGAAATACAACTGCAGCAAACTGCTGCGGCACCTACTTACTGCAAATTGCAACTGCGTAGTTTCTCTCTTATCGCATAGATTTATAGTTTTCCGTGGAGTGTGATGATTTAGATGCTTTTCTTGGATTGGTTTCAAGTTCACTGTCCTGCCCAGAGATGAGCGCTCTCCAATCACCCATTGACACAACCTCTCTGTCTCCTCCTAAACAACAGGCCTCCTGCTGCTGACTGACAGCACGCTTAGCTGGGCTGCTTCCCGGACCGGCCGGGGGGTCATGCCCCCACCCCCCACTTCTCTTTCCTTAGCTGGTCAATGATTGTTTTGCCCTACCCCGGAAGATTTTTGGTTTTGTGGAGTTTAAGCTGTATTTTTGTTAAAGGGCCAAATTTGCAGATGCTTATTGCATCCAAGTAAGTTCACTTGTGTGCAAAGGTTCTGAAAACAGCCTTGCATTAGGGCCTGAACTGGGGGTTCTGCAAGCCCTTCCCATTGTCCTTAGTTGGAACATTTCCAGTGTAAAATGCATTTGTGAAGTACAACTTTACTTGACACTTTTTAAAAGCACTTTCTATAGTCTCTAGATTTTACAAGCTGCCATTCAGTGAAGAAGATGCTTACAAGTGTTTGTAGCATTTCTTGTGGAGCTCAGCCTGACATTGTTGCACCATGCAATGAAGTCTGCATTTTGGATCAAGGATAATGGGGTGTTTAAAGACAGGATTGATCATCACCAGTCCCCTCTGGCTGTCTTTTCATAAACAAAAAATTCTCATCATCAAATTTTAAAATGATCTTAGAAGTGGCAGCCTCAATAGACTGATGAGGTTTCATTTATTCCAGACTCTTTACATATGCCCTGTAATACTTAAATTTCTGCATTGAGTAGGTATATTCAGGAATTTTCTAGTAAGGCTTTATCACCAGAGAATTAATATTCTTGGAAATCTAAATTGATAATGCTACTCTGAATGATTTCATTATTTATAATTTTGCATAATTGGAATACCATATTTCTGGCAGAATGGAAGAAATAAAATATATAATCTTTAATTTAGAAATGATCTTTTGACTTTAGAAGTTCTGAAATTATCAAAATCAAAATGAAATAAGACATTTCAAAGTCTAAAAAAAGGGAAAATTCCTGTTCAGATGATCTAAATTAAACTTGCAAGGTCAGTCCATGATTTTAAGATTTGTACTTTCGACCTCTGTGCCAGGGTAGAAAATCCCTCTGAAATCTCAAAGTCAAAACCCTTCATGTCCAGGTCCAGTAAGTTTTTCAAAAACCATTTTGGCTTATCCTGCATTTTAAGTATATTTTAAGTAAAATGCTGAAAGAAAACAATTCCCTCACCTTGTTAAAAAGTTTCAGCAACTAGTCAAAGTTAATCATGTGTGTTGCATTTATTGAGGGTATGTGGAGATGGTCGTCTCCAGAGGGCAATTAATTGCACCTATTTTGGAACTGTTTAGGAAGGAATCAATTATCCTCAGGAGTTTTTGTTGTATCTATGAGTTGCTCTTAACTATAGATGAAATCAAGGTGGTTCTCTGAGCTGCTTCTCTTCTGTTAAATCCAGGTGAGATGTATCCAAGCCTTACAGCAGCAACGTGAATAAGGGACAAAACTTTTTGAGAGACTCCTTGGTTTTGCTTTGCCCTTATCTCATTTTATGCCCTGTCTGAGCAGTGAACACAGATAATTTGGCCAAAGCCAAGTGAGTGATTCAGTTCATATAAAACTTTGAAAAAAATTCCACATCAGGTAGTACTGAGTTTTGGTCTTACAGCATCTCTCAGCCCATGTGCTCCCAAGGACTTCTACAGATGAAGATTTGTGCCAAGAGAATCAGCCTCACTCGCTGTTTGGCAGGAAGTAATGTCACCTTCACAGAAAACTGTTAAAACAGATAATTGGAACTGGTAATGCTTTAAAACGTTCTGTAAGGGAGAGTAGAAAGTGAGCCTAAATACACAAGGGATGGATTTTGTATTTACTTTTAAATTCTGGGCTTCATTTAAAGAAAAATGACCTCTGGAAAAGCAAATATTCCTTTCACCCTCTGCGGCAAGTATTTCAAAAGAATTCTTTGTGTTACCCGCCTATTTCTGACCTGCAATGAAAGCCAGTACTTTCTATCACTGCATATAAAATCTAGCAACCAGCCGTGTGGTCCAGGCGCTTTCATTTTCGCCCTGCAGAAAGGAAGAAAAAAATGTATCTTTTCAATTCAATCTTTATAGATCCCTGAAATGTTAAATCTAGTAAAGTTATTGTATTTCTGTATTAAGGAGGTCACTAGTTTCCTGAGGCTTTTTCATTCATCCTCAGAGTTGAATTCTGGCATTTACTAAATCAAGTATTGGTTACAAATTAGGAAAGAAGGAAGCAAAAATGACATGCAGCCTGGAGTCTCTGCTTCAAGGTTGAAAGTTTAAATACCGTTTGGGGTACAAAGCCATGCTGAACTCTACGTCTTTGCCTTTGTGCTGAGTGTCTACTCTTCCAGTTTGTGCAAGATACTGCTAACACACCAGCATACAGCTGTTTCAGCTGGAGTCTGCTTTAGTAACGAACATCTCTCCCACCTGCTAATATAACACGTAAGTAAATGGAGCTCCCTGAACCAGGGGGAAGAAGAGGGGGTGTAATGAGAAAAAGTGGACCTGTGTTCAGATCAATGGTGCAAAAACAGCAGAGAAGAGTGATCTCCAGTGGCTATAGCTGCAGTCTCTCTGCAATGTGTCTAGAGGAGTGAGGTCTGGTCCTCTGGCCAGCTGGTACAAATTAGATCATTGCTCCGCTCTTCAGTTCTAACACCCTTTCAGTAAAACTGGCCATCTCCATGATTTTGTAAACTGTAGGTATTGGCACAAAATATTGCCTGTTTTGCACAAGGAAGTCTTACAGACCAAAATACTTACTTCGTGACAGAATGAACAGACCAAAAATCACAGTAGAGTTGCACTCTCGGGAGGTTGAACAGACAGCCATGGGAATTGAGTTGCTGTTTAGGCAGGAAAATGTGTGTTAATGTTCTCTTTCTCGAACTGCCACATGAAGAGGGATATGTGCTCTTTTAATCTGCACAGAGCAAGCTCAGAGGAGGCCATATGAATTAAACCCTGTTGTACCAAAGACCAGATGCTGTACAAGAAACAAAGAAGCTCACCGGTTTAAGTTGTGACTGGAATTTGGGGACCTGACTCCCCCAACCCAAGCTGTTAGGCAATTATTAAGAATGTGACGTGCTCCAAACCCATCAAAGCTACTTATTTTTATTTCAAGAAAGATAGAAGGATTATACCATCTGCTTTTTGTGTTTAAACATCCAGCTCTAAGAGGACTTGCCTGGGTTGTGTTGATCAAGAGTTCTCCTGAGTAGTAACATGTCTTGACTTATATTTCTGGAAAGTGCTGCAACCACTAACATGCCTGCACGGCTGGCAGGGAGCACCCCGGGCTTCCCTGTGGAAACTTGGCTCCTATTAAGGACTGAGGAACATCTTTAACCTCAGCCCAGGCGATTTAACGAGTTTAACCTCCTTGGGATCATCATAGCTCTTTCTTACTGTTTTTCTCCATGGCTCTTTGAACTTTGTTTTCCTTTTCTCTGAGAGGCTGAACTTCTAAATGAGATTTGGTGGTGCACATCCACAAACTGGTCTGGCCCTAGGACCAAACATAGGGAAGAACGGTGATAACAGTCCGTGACAGGCTTTGGAGGACTAAGGCCAGCTCAGACACCTTTTTTCTTAGGAAACTTCTGGTTTTCAGCTGCTGATAAAGCTTCCCTTGCTCGCCACACTGGTTGGTCAGATAAAGAAACTCTTCATGTTTTTTAAGCGGAGAATAAAGATAACTACTCCTGTCTAAATAACAAGCTAGCAAATCCTCTGCTGTCCATTCAGTAGTGCCTCCAAATTCACTTTTTAACAAATAGAAATGTAATAGGACTTCAGCTCCTGGTTCCTTCCACTGCAGGAGGTTTTGTGTTGAAATCCCTGGGCTAAAGGCAAAGCACTAAAGAAACAAAATAAAAAATCTCCTAAAAATCATTAACTTATGTTCTTTTGGCAAGTGAGCGTACTCCTGCCTCAAGAGAGTCATGTACTGAGTAAGATATTTTCTCTCACCCCTGTGGGAAAAGCAGATAACTACCTGCTTTACAGCCCTCTGTGTTCTTGGGGTTTGTCATTTATGTGCGATAAAGGAAAATGCCATATTGACTGCAATTAGTCTTTCCTTTTTTTTTTTTGTGTGCATTCAGGAAAATAAAATTAAAGAAACTAAAGTTTGTTTTGGAGGGAGTCTGCCAGTTTGTTTAAGATCATTGTCCTGTATCATGGAAAAGGGATTTTCCTCTCCACTCTCAGTAACAAAAATGAAAAGGGAGAAGCTCTTAAAATTAAATGTTCCAGTGAGTTAAAAAAAAAGGCTGTAAAAGCTTAACTGGTCCTTGTCAACATAATTTCTGAACGCCAATCAGAATTTTCTTTATTCTGTCATCATCTCTGAGGGTGGGTGATGCATCCCTTGTCATTTCATGGTACAATGAGAGGTGCAAGAAGCTGAGCTACAGATATTTCAGATCCCATTTATTAACCTCTTTCCATTTGTGCTGTTCCCTGCCCACTGGAAAATTTATCACAATAGGACCTTCAGACCCAGTGTGTCCCTTACACTGGTTATGTTTGGATGTAGCCTTTTGGGTGGATACAGCACCAGCGCAGTGCTAACGACACCCTAAATGCAAACACAGCCAAGGAGGATGCGCCAGGAAGAGCTGCGTCCCACAGCTTCTGGGCACATGCAGAGACACCTCACTGAGGAGGATGTCCTGAACAGGGGCTATTTATTTTATCTCACCCCCAGAAGAAAGAACCTTTTTGTTTAGGTGAGAGGAGTGAAGAATTGAACTTAGTTGTATACCAGTCCTTGTTGTAAGAAAAGTTCTTGTCAAAGCGCTCTTTCAGACTCATTTATAGTGAGAGTAATGTTTATAACACATAGCTCTAATATTTTCTGTTTAAGAATAGCAAATCTCTCTCTGTTGTAACACAAGTTGTATTTTCCTAGCTTTCAGACTCTCAGAGATGTGAAGTACTCTTTCATTATAAGTCAGTGAATGGAGCAAATTAGAGCAAATGGTCACTATTTTTCTTTCTTTACTTCCTTTCCTGCCCAAAGCTGAAATTTAAAATAAATAATCTAGAACTACCTGATAGTTATTAGCCACTCTTTTAGCTAGTTTACAGAGAAATATTTCTATAGAAATACAGATACAACAGTTTGAAAGGGGGGTATCATGTTATTATCATCAGTCTTTTTGATATTCTAAATTATTTTTTACAGGCAAAAGAATCTTCAGAAACTATGAAAAAGCATTTACAGTCAACCCAAAGTTATAAAATATGAAAGAAACCTCGCTCATACGTGTGTATGTGTGTATTTCCCTATATACAAATACATCTCAAAAAGACTCTGTAAAACAGGTACATGTATCAGTGTTACGAGCAGTGACAGAAGTGGGTCAGTTCAATGCACATCCAGTTCATTTTGAGCTATCCAGTCAGCTTTGCTAACAGTATCACAGATGATTAAAGTAGCAAAAATGGATGGTGAATTCCATGAAAAAATGCACTCCCAGCATAAAGCTTATTGAGATGCTCTAATGAAACAATGTCTAACTGGCACGTACCAGTAGGCTGACCCTCAAATATTCTGATAAAAATCTGTGAAGTTCAAAGCCTTTTTGTTAAAAGCAAGGGAGGTTACTGATGAACTCTGGCTGGCATCCTCATTCCTAGTAGCTAAAAACACCAGCCCTGCATTCCCATGATCCAGCTCTGCTGCCTATAGCCCCCAGGCAATAGCTCAGAACAAGGGCTTGATGTCTAACTTTAAAGAAAGAAATTAATTGCACTGCATTCTTTAAGCAGTCGAGAGGTCTGTACAATCCACAGGATAATTCTCGCTGGCAACCTGATGGGCTTTGAGGTGTGATGCCTTCAATCTCAAGCTGCACCAACCCAAGGGGACTGCTATCAGTAGCATAAACCAGCCTGAAACCGTGTTAGGGAATCAGCTTGTTTTTCAAGATGGGGTGGACACACCTAAGCTCGCTTACCTTGAACATCATGGCTCCTGAAACTACGGTCACTAGTTTATTAACTGAGGTCAAAACTGTGGCAACTGTCTTAAAAAAAAAAAAAACCAAAAACCAAACTGTACAGACTTTAGTAACGCTTTTGACACTGTTTCCCATAGCATTCTCCTGGAGAAACTGGCTGCTCATGGCTTGGACAGGTGTACGCTTGGCTGGATCAAAAACTGGCTGGATGGCTGGGCCCAGAGAGTGGTGGGGAATGGAGTTAAATCCAGCTGGCGGCCAGTCACCAGTGGTGTTCCTCAGGGCTCAGTATTGGGGCCAGTTCTCCTTAACATCTTTATCAATGATCCTGATGAGGGAATCGAGTGCACCCTCGGTAAATTAGGCAGGAGTGTTGATCTGCTTGAAGGTCAAGAGGCTCTACAGAAGGATCTGGACAGGCTGGATCAATGGGCCGAGGCCAATGGTACGAGGCTCAACAAGACCAAGGGCTGGGTCCTGCTCTTTCGTCACAGCAACCCCCTGCAATGCTCCAGGATTGGGGAAGAGTGGCTGGAAACTGCCCAGCAGAAAAAGACATGGGGGTGTTGGTGACAGCAGCTGAAGATGATCCAGCAGTGTGGCCAGGTGGCCAGAAGGACAACAGCATCCTGGCTTGTATTAGCAATAGCGTGGCCAGCAGGAGGAGGGCATGGATTGTCCTCCTGGGCACTGGTGAGGCCACACCTTGAATACTGTGTTGAGTTTGTGGCCCCTCACTGCAACAAGGACACTGAAATACTGGAGTGTGTCCAGAGAAGGTCACCGAAGCTCATGAAAGGTTTAGAGCACAAGTCTTATGAGGAGTGGCTGAGGAATCTGGGGAAGCTTAGCCTGTAGAAAAGGAGGCTGAGGGGAGATGTTATTGCTCTCTACACCTCCCTAAAAGGAGGTTGTAGCAAGGTTGGGGTCAGCCTGTTCTCCCAAGAACCAGGGGAGATTTAGGCTGGATATTAGGTAAATTTTCTTAACCAAAAGGATGGTTAAATATTGCAACAGGCTGTCCAGGGCAGTTGGTGGAGTCACATCCCTGTCAGGTATTTAGAGGGTGTGTAGATGTTGTGCTAAGGGACATGATTCAGTGATGGACTTGGGAGTACTGGGTGAATAATTGGACTTGATGAGCCTAAAGGTCTTTTCCAACATAAATGATTCTGTGATTCTATGATAATGAAGTTCTTCTGTCTGGAATTGTTGCCTGGTCTTGTTTGATTTGCTGATGAACATGTTACTGGAGACGGACTGAGCACCAGGAAAGCAAACACAAACGAACATGCAGACTTTGTCTTTCGAAGTATCTGTCTCGTTTTTACCCCTTTACTAATCTTTTAATGTTGTTTTATCTCACTTTAAAAACAAACCTTAGCTGTGTGCATCAGCTGGCACAGGCACAAACAGAAGGTTCGGGTGGGGTTTTCCATCTAGCCTCACTGCTCTCCCAGCTACATGCACATTGGTACCCAGCAAAAAAACACCCCATCACATCCCACTTCCATGCAGCTTGGAGCTGACTGACATTGAATCTTGAATATTTTGATTCTATGATAATGAAGTTCTTCTGTCTGGAATTGTTGCCTGGTCTTGTTTGATTTGCTGATGAACATGTTACTGGAGACGGACTGAGCACCAGGAAAGCAAACACAAACGAACATGCAGACTTTGTCTTTCGAAGTATCTGTCTCGTTTTTACCCCTTTACTAATCTTTTAATGTTGTTTTATCTCACTTTAAAAACAAACCTTAGCTGTGTGCATCAGCTGGCACAGGCACAAACAGAAGGTTCGGGTGGGGTTTTCCATCTAGCCTCACTGCTCTCCCAGCTACATGCACATTGGTACCCAGCAAAAAAACACCCCATCACATCCCACTTCCATGCAGCTTGGAGCTGACTGACATTGAATCTTGAATATTTTGAGATTGTTCCTGCTGCTGGCTGATTTTCAGAGCAAGTGGCATTCCTCCTTCCCTCTTTTCTTACCACCTGTGTCTCATTTTAATCCCTGCTGTTGAATTAACTGCTCTCAAACTTGAGCAAATTTTCACATTTGATCACAAAAAAAAAAAAGAAAAGAAGAGAAAAAATACTTCTCACTGACATGAAGGGCAAATGAAACATTGATCATTGCAGCTCTGGTGACAGGTGCCAAGCGCCACAGGCAACTGTCACTTTGCTGTGTCCCAGGTTTCATGGAGCACTTAGCGAAGCCCTGCTAAATGCCACTACTAGAATACGAGCAGGAAAAAACAAGAATTCTTCCTTCAACAGGTACCTTTAACATGTTCGTTCCTGTCAGACCTTCATTTGGCTATGCAGAAAGTTCCCAGAAAGCTATGGAGAACATAGGAATATATCTATGGGTAAGAAACTTCCCCCCCACCCCAAGCAGTTAGTAGAAAAATACTTTTCACAGCTCAAGGATGCTGTCAGATGTCTCATTTATCCTGTGTTTCCCATCACATGGGTGGCACTGTTGTTTGCTCTCTGAGAAACAGGATGGGATGTCTCATGACCAGAACTTCAGAGTGTACACAGAAAAGGCATGAGCTGGTGGAATTTTCTTTTCCTGTCAGGGGGGTAAATACCAAATAGTGAAGGACTGCATACTGCATCAGTGTGAAACATAAAAAAATATTAAGAGAATGAGGAGCAGGCAAATTCAGATGATTAATGAGACAAATGTTGATGTCAGAAGGAATTTTCCACTGCCACAAAGCACTTTGGGAAGGGTGAATTCTCCTTGTGTCTTCCAAAGAAGCGCATGGATATTTCCATATATACACTTTATGGAAAGACAAATCCAGTACATATTCAATTAAATACTATGCTCTGTAGGTATTAGCCTAGATTTTGTTTGCTTATAAGAAGTTCTGCAAATACTGTCTTCTGATGAAGGACAAGAGATGAAAAAGCTGCACAACTCTTATGTCAAACAGGGCATTTGGTCTTACCTTTGGACAACTGTGGAAGCTGCATTCCGCGAAAAGTTAACTCTAAGGAAGTTTTTATCTGTTTATATTTTACTGTCATCAACCTCATTTTCCCAGATATAATTACAGAGGTAGTTTCACTATTGCTCTAGCTACATATGGAAGGAAAGCATTTGCATATGTCACATTAACCATTACATGTAGAAACACTGTATTTTCATAGATAATTGTGATATATGGATGTCAGAGAAATTAGATATGCTGAGACCTGAAATAAAAAATAAACCACAAAAAAATTTTTATGAAGGAGCTCAATGAAGTCTAGTCTCACACCTGGCTTGCAATTTCAATAACTTTGTCATCTTCAAAATACGAATTTAAATTCACAAGGAAGAGTTTACATAAGGAGCGGGGCGGCGGGGAGAGGGTAGGAATCTGCTCTCATTGCAATAAACTTTTTAGAAGCATTGAGACAGTGACAAGCCTCAACCCGAAAGGATTGCAAATAACGCAAAGGGATTCCTACATTCATGGACCTATCTGCCCAGATGAATGTGCATCAATTGGAAACGCAGTTTTGAGGTTAACATGCTTCTAATTTTATTTCTTTTATTTTTCCATTTTCATAATATTACAGTTATGGGAGATGAGTAATGAAACCACAACCATATGTGTGCAGCAATTATTTTCTTAGAAATTGTTGAATCAACATTTTCTTTTTTATTTTATAATGCCACTTGCTTTATATTCCTCTAACAAGACGCTGTTAGAATGAATGTCTCCCCAAGATGTGCCTTCAACTCCTCTTCCATTTCCATTCTCCTACCCTCTTCCTTTTTTTTCTTCTTTCTTTTCTTTTCTTTTCTTTTCTTTTCTTTTCTTTTCTTTTCTTTTCTTTTCTTTTCTTTTCTTTTCTTTTCTTTTCTTTTCTTTTCTTTTCTTTTCTTTTCTTTTCTTTTCTTTTCTTTTCTTTTCTTTTCTTTTCTTTTCTTTTCTTTTCTTTTCTTTTCTTTTCTTTTCTTTTCTTTTCTTTTCTTTTCTTTTCTTTTCTTTTCTTTTCTTTTCTTTTCTTTTCTTTTCTTTTCTTTTCTTTTCTTTTCTTTTCTTTTCTTTTCTTTTCTTTTCTTTTCTTTTCTTTTCTTTTCTTTTCTTTTCTTTTCTTTTCTTTTCTTTTCTTTTCTTTTCTTTTCTTTTCTTTTCTTTTCTTTTCTTTTCTTTTCTTTTCCTCTCCCTTTTATTTTTTCTTTTCCTTTTTTTCCTTTCTTTCTCTCTTCTCTTCCTTATTTTCTCTCCCTCTCTCTCTCCCTTCCCTCCCCACCCCCCCTTTCCAGACGCACATAGGGTTTATGTATAATTCAATCAATACCTAGAGGCAAACTATTTGATGACTACAATAAAAAAAAATCTCATTTTGCTGTACTTTTTAGAGTAGTTTCATTATCACATATCACTTGGTTACAAGAGTTTATGGCACCGTAACTCCCCAAAGGACATTTTAAACATACACTTTTTATGGCAAGTAAACTCCAAGATAAACAAAAGTCTTAAAATAAGATATTGGAATTGTTTCCTTTTGTCTTTGATTGATTTGAATTCGAGTCATAAAAAGTCTTGTTTCACCCTTAAATCCCTGCATCGACCTCCTCCCTTTTGAGTATGGTTCCAGTAGACAGACAAATATGTTTTCCTGTGTGAGTTCTGAATGAGTAATAGCACAGCAGTGGCACCCGGCCTCAGAAATGGGGGCAGTGTCAAAGCAGCGTCTTGGTCATACGGCGCTAACACAGGGCTTGAATAGTTGGTCCTTAACCATAGGTTTTGCTTTTCTTTTTGACCCGTTTTTAACCTCTACCTAAAAGCAGACTGATTTATTTTCACTAAAAGGATCTAATTATGCTCCCAATAGTAAAGAATGTATGTGCTGCAGCAATCCAGCTGGTGTTACATATTTACCTCTTTGTCTCATTCCCACAAATGCAGAAGCAACAAGAATCTTCCAGAGGCAACTTTGAGAAAATGATAGTTGTGGCTTCATCTGAGCTCACTAAAAGTTGTAGAAGGCTCCCTGTTGGCTTATGTGGTCGACATTTGAGAGATAGTATGTGCCAAATATTTAGAATAATTAACTGAGATGCAAAACCACACAAGCAAGTAGGGAAAAAGTTTCCTTGTTTTATAAGAACTTTAAGATATAAAATTCCTCCCATGACTATAAACAGATTTTATGATATAAGAGATTTAATCTTCACTTTCACTGCATAAAACACAGCAATAAAAAAAACCCATTGAAAATGAGCAGGCCAAATTTTTATGAAGGTGAGTGTTGGTTGGGAGTGATATTCAGTGAAAATTGGGGAGGATCAAAGTGAAAAAACAATCAATAAGAGAAGTCAGCTTTTTGCAGATCACTTTGAAAAACAGTATTACAGCTGGCTTTAGCTCTACATCTTGCAAGACCTGGGTCTTTAATGAATGAATACACGCCAGGGCTCTCTCACTTCAGAGAAGTGAAAGGATAGTCACAATGTTCTGCAGTGCTTAGAAGGTCTATAATGGTGTATGTCTTCTACTTGACCTGAAGTATTTTTCTGCTCCATTTCTTATCCCATTCTGAACTGTACAATAATTTCGGCTGTTGAATCCGCTTGTGTTTTTACCAGGAAAAAATTTTAGTTATTGCTATTTGTATTTTACTAGTACCTCATGAGCGGTGCTCAGCTGCCTGCCAAGGTTAAACCATAATGATGAGGATTACTGCTTAAATCTTAATGAGGATAATGACTCTTTTTGAAGCCCTCTGAAATCAACAGGACTCATCTGCTGCCCTTGCTGAGCTTTTGATCAGGTTCAAAACTATCTTGTACTAACAGCATACAAGAAGAAATAGTTTAGTTACTGTAAGATCATAAGAGCTCATAGGAACTTACAGACCAGGTTGAAGCAGAGGGAAAAACAAAGCTCAATAAAAAAGCAGGAGGGGTCCAGAGAGAGCAAAGAGCATTGGTAAAACAGCAACAGTATAAACATGTATTCAGCCTGATGTTTCTAATCAACTGAAATGAAGTCTCTATGTCGGATACCAGTGAGCCAGAAGCAAAGGTTAAGGAGAAGGAGCAGTGTGACATCCCTCCAGGGCTGGCCAGCTGCAGAGTAGAAGAACCACATGGTAGAAGCCAACATGCTTTGGGAAGAAGGGCTTATACATGGGCTTCTTCCCTCATTACCCCCTGCAGCAGTAGGCAGAACTCCTTACGGCAGACTCCTAGCCATAGCACCATGAAGGGAAGCTCTTTTACTTTTGTAATAAACACAAAATTATGTTCAGTACTTAAACACAAAAAGACTAGAGCACGGGAAAATAAAAGTCTGAGGGGAAGGAAAACACATGTGTAATCTTTACCACACAGTCAAGCAATGACAAAGGTAGAAAAACACCGAGGAGACAAATGTGCAAATATCAGATGAGGGAAGACAGACGTTTCAGGAAGAAAGTCGTTCTAGCCACTGCTGTGCTGGGACCGTTGACTTGTCACATGGTGCTTAATCATAATAAATTAAGTTTTATTTTGCAGTTTGCAACATGCCAACTTGGCTCAGCAGGTAATGGGAGGAGTCCTGGGTCGCCAAATGGTGTTTAACTGAGAATAACAACAATTTTCCCCCTGCAGGCTGGCATAAATAATGAATTCAAAACGTGCCTCTTTTGAGTAGATTATTCCAGCTGCTTCTTGTTCTTAAAGCTCTTTGGGAGGTTTAACACCAGAAAGTCAGCCCTCCTGAAGCTACAATTATCGTTCTCAAGCAGCAGTCCTGGGAAACGGTGAGTTTAATCAAAGCGGCTTCATGTTGCTGAGAACTGCAAGGGTTCTTGCAAAGTTCTGTGAAGGTCTAGCCAAGGTGACTCACATCCCAGCTGAAGGTCTGCTATAGGATGGCCACAATTTGTCCATGTTCATACCCAATTTGGGTGTGATATATCACCAAATCTGAGAGGTGTTTATTATTCCACCTTCTTTGCACCAGCATGGAGATTCAGAGAATGAGACCGAGAACAAGGATACACTGGGCGGGTAAAACAGAGGAGATTTAGGTCAGACAGGAAGGGAGGGAAAAATAAAATCCCAGCTTTTCTGTGACTAAGGGTAGATAAGCACAGTGAGAGATTGCCTCCGGAAACAGAGGAGCCTCCGGTGTTACAAGGACAGGCTAGTCAAACAGCTGTCAGGAGTAGTTTAAGGACTAGTTTGACTGGCTTTGGGTAGAGAGATGGACCAGTCAGTCCCTTGGGGTACCTTGCAGCCCTGTATTCAATGACTGATGGAAATTGTGAAATGCTTGGAAGCAAGTTGCTTCTAGGTTCAAAAGGTCTACATTCACTGCCTCCTCCTGTTCTCTGGAGCTAATAGCTGTTTTGCCACTGCCTGCATTAGGAGCAGGGTCAGATCCTTAATTGCAGTTATGATTGGCTGCAGATATATTTTCCTGGGACTAATGAAGGGTCTGCCACTTGTTAGTAGCAATTTCCCTGTGGGTATCTTCCCATTAGAAAAAAAATGAAACCCCATGACTGCAAAGGCAGCACTGATGGGCCATTAAGTAATAGAAATAAATACATCTGCGTATTTAGAGTTGATTGGGGGTTTGCCTGATTGCTGGAGGTAGAGAAAGGTGTGTGTGTTTGGGGGTGAGGGGATGGGTGGTGGTGGTGGTGGTCCCTTTTGTCCCTATGAACTGTTGCAAGTTTTCCATAGGTCCTACCTGTCAGATCTCATGATGAAGCCTTAAGAAAACAGAGTACTAAAATATTTCAATCATTCTATGTCAGCAAACCACCAGACTGTCGGCCTTAAAATGCAGTCTCATGCCTGGATGTGCTGCTGTCCAGTCCAGAGCATGTAGTAGCTGCTGTGAAAAACTACAGATGTTTATTTTCTATCTTAAAAAGAAGATCTACTGAGATTTGCTGTTAAGCCCACTGGAGATTAGCTGTGCCTTGAAGGTCATCTTCCAAAACCCTCATTGTCAGAATAAATCTTCTCTCTATATCAAAATGGCTTGGCAAAACTTAATCCTGGCAGAACTTGTTTTTACCAAGGAAGTTTCTTCTGGGCTAAATATGGCTAATTTCTGTTCTACATCACTCACAATACTTCATTTATCTCATGTTCTGGGGCTGACCCTTACTGCTGTTGTGTCTCAATAATTATGAGCTGTATTTCTGATAATGAGTGATGACTTCACATGCTGTAACAGAATTGGCACATGCAGTGTGCCTCGGTTTCCCTGGCACAAGTCCGAATAACCGTTATTGCTGTGTTTCACCCAACCTCTTGTTCCATAAGGGTTTGTCATTCCTTCACCCCCAATAGTCTGATAGAGGGATTCACAGAGGTTTGTTTTCTGCTGAGGTTTGTGACTATGGCTGAGTGCAGTTTGGACTGAAAATAAGGAATGGTAATTCATCTATGGAGCAACATGTTGAAACCCCATGCCTTACACTATTGCATCTCAGTAGGGAGTGCCTGTTGGGATACTTGGACGGCTACTATATGGAAAATTATGCTGAAAATTTCACCTTCATTGGGCATGAATGGAATTTCTCTTCTCTAGTCAGATGTCTATCTTCTTCAATACTTTTAGAATAGATCTAAATTTTCCCCCTTTTTAATGAAACTTTCCAGTGAATTTGAGACTATTCATATGAATGGACTCATTCATATGAACAAGCTCCCCCAGGAAACACGCTCACTTAGGATACAGGGGCAATAACCAGCATTGATAGGAAGTGTGTGGTTTTAAGACAGTCAGGAAAGAAGTAATATCCTCCTACCTCTTGAAAATACTAAATTCTAGAGGTTAAACTTTACTAGTGTCCATTCAGAAAACACAAATTTCTTCTGCATAATTATGTATTTTCTGTTGCTATGAATCACTGTACTTTCTTTGCATACTCTCTGTGTCCTATGTAAATCAACAGCAAAATTAAACCAGATGAGGCTGATTGGGAGAGGAAAAGAAAAAAAAAAGAGCACGTGCATTGAATTTATAGTTTAGTTGGAGATACGTGAGATTTTGCTAGAACCCTCTTAATTCAGTTTCAACAACACAAACGTGTCTGTAGTAATTCATGGAGCATAATGTGAAGTTTTATAGAGGTACTTTGTACTACACACTATATATTACTTGAGAAAGGAAAAATATTTCTGTCTTACAACTGTTTAGCATAAAAATTATACTCAGTTTCCCTGGCCACGTTGAATGATCTTTCTCACATTCAATGGTGTTATTAATTTTAATGAGACATGTTTAAATTAGACTTCGCTCACCCTGTTTATTAGTTGTATTCCCATGAGATTCCCATAACAGTATGTCTGGCTCTTTTTATGGCTATATAGAAGCCATACACATCTGTATAAACACCAGCCAAACCCAAGAAAGGAATGAATAAAGCCGGTAAATGGTAAAACAGGAAGAGACAATGGAGGCTGCGGGAGAGGGACCTAAATGTCTGCAAGCTCCTTGGGGACAGCATGTCACACAATTGTTAGCCCTTGTTCTCATGTGGGACTTCACCTTACCAGATATCTACTGGATAAACAATAGAGCAGAAAGAAAGCAGTCTAGGAGGTCCTGGATTGCATGCAGACAACTTGCTGACACAGCTGGTGAAGAGCCAACAAGAGAAAGCTCCTTGCTAGACCTGTGGACTGTGAACAGAGAAGGACTTGTGAGTGATGTGATGGTTGGAGCCCTTTTGGGCATAGTGATCACAAAATGATAGAGTTTTTAATTCTTGGAGAAGTAAGGAGGGGATCAGCAGAACTGCTACCTTGGACTCCTGGAGGGCAGATTTTGGCCTCTTGGAGCCTGGTTGAGAGAATGCCTGGGGAGTCAGCCCTGAAGGGAAGGAGAGTCCAGAAAGGCTAGACATTCTTGAAGAAGGAAATTTTAGAGGTGCAGGAGGTCGTTCCCATGTGCCAAAAGACCAGCCATCGGGGAAAAATACTGGTCTTGGGGAAGAGTGATTGGAAAGCTGCCCAGTGGAAAAGGATCTGGGAGTGCTGGTTGACAGCTGGCTGAAGATGAGCCAGCAGTGTGCCCAGATGACCAAGAAGGCCAATGGCATCCTGGCTTGTGTCAGCAGTAGCGTGAGATGCAGGAGGAGGGAAGCGATTGTCCCCTTTTACTGGGCACTGTTGAGGCCACACCTTGAATCCTGCATTCAGTTTTAGGCCCCTCACTCCAAGAAGGACATTGAGGTGCCAGAGTGCATCCAGAGAAGGGAAACGAAGCTGGTGAAGGGTCTAGAGAACAAGTCTTATGAGGAGCAGCTGAGGGAACTGGGGTTGTTTAGCCTGGAGAAAAGGAGGCTGAGGGGAGACCTCGTTACTCTCAACAACTCGCTGAAAGGAGGTTGTAGTGAGGTTGGGGTCAGCCTGTTCTCCTAAGTAACAAACAACAGTACAAGAGGAAATGGCCTCAAGTTGCATCACGAGAGGTTTAAACTGGGTAATAGGAAAAATTCAATTACATAAAGGTTTGTCAAGCTCTGGCACAGTCTGCCCAGGGCACTGGTAGAGTCACCATCTCTAACAGGTATTTAAAGGATACATTGATGTGGTGCTGAGTGACATCATTCAGTCATGGACGTGGCAGTGCTGGGTTAATGGTTGGACTTGATGATCTTAAAGTTCTCTTCTAACCTAAATAATTCTTTGATTCTGTGATTCTATATTCCCCATAGAGGGGTGTCTCATTCAATGTCTTGCCACAGGTTTCGGTTGATGCCTAGAGCTGTGTCCTGAGTAGGTGCACTTGTCAGTGACACCTTCCTGAGTTAAGAAATTGGGCTGATTGCATTAAATGCATCCAACAACTGCAGAATGATCCACGGATTTTTAGAATTTATTTCCATATAAAATTTTATTTCCATATTTCAACATTATCCAAGAATCATTCCAGTGGGTACAGCAAGGTCTGTTCTTCTACTAGGGTGTGCAGAGGTTCAATCCATGCAAACTGAAGACCCTTGGAGCTTGTTGGCCATTGACCATTCCACGTGATGGATTCATTAGCTGTGCCAACTCGGTTGGAAAAGCTGCATGGTAGCTGGCCTTCCACACCCTCTCCTCTTTTCTCTGAATTTTTGCACTAGGTTTTCAGATTCTTAGAAACATATTGATCAGTTAAGCTATTTATAATAGCAACAGGTCATCTGCATGGACACCTGAAGTTGTAAAGTTACCTCAGAAATTTCAAAAGCAAAAGGTACCCTGCAGCATAAAGGGTAAGCATTGGAAAGCCTTTAGAAGCATCAGTATTCTTCAGTACATAAAAGCACTTATTTGAAATTCTGTCAAATTTGTGAATGATACTGTATGCATGAAGATAAGATGATTTATGGAATACATTTGGGAAACAGGAAATGCAATCCATCAAACGAGGCCACTTGGTCTGATTTTAAGAGTGTGAGGCTTTCTTGGACGAGTGAATCATCCACATCCTGGAATTAAGAAGAAAATGGCAAAGAGAATTTCCATAGGGGTCTGTAACAAAAAATAAAGTTAAAAAATATTGCATTTTCCTGACCTCAGAATTAGGACCGATGGGAATATTACAGGGGAAAGCTGCAATGCAATTGAGCACAGAAGGGACAGAAATATAATTGTAATGTTCATGTGCTGGCGCAAACAGTAAGGCTGTGAGTTGGCAGATTTATTACCAGGGCTTCTTCCCCAAACTGGTGACTCAGCTGGAGACAACCAGTGAGAACAAGGGGAAGACTATTATGCAGCAATGTGGTGGGACCATGAAAAATGCCTCTATGATCTGTCAGTGTAAGTAGATATAGGAAAATGTTAAAGACATTGTGCAAGGAACTGAGACATCTCAATGGGAGTTATGTGTATAGTTTGTCTATCTACAGTGGAAAAAGATGAAATAAATCTGAAACAAACGATGGGAAAGAAACACAGAATGTACCTGTGAAGTTCAACAAGATGAATAATAAGAGCTTTTGTTGAGAACATGGGGATATTAGTTGGGAAAAGCTCTGTTTTAGATAATCACAGTGTGATCGTGGGCCACAAATATGATAACATAATCAAAAAGGTGGATGGTATTTCAAATTGTGTGGCACAAAGTTATTATCAGAGTTGGAGAAGGGGTAATGTTGTCGCACAAGGTAAAATTTAGACCATGTGCTTAAAACAGAAATGGGGAAAGAACAAAACAAAACCACCAACAAAAAAATCCCCACTTACCTATTCATCTGATAGGATTTCTCATCCTAGAATCAATTCATGATTTTTCATCCTAGTTGACTGAACATCAAGAAAGGTAAAGATCTAATCAAACTGGAGGAAATTGTTGGCCCAGGAATAAATGGATATGAATGAGAGATGAGTAAATATATAAGCATAACATCTGAGGAGATTCTCTAGCTCCCAGAGAACCGGGTTATGGCAAGTTTCTCGGAGAATAGGAAAGGAGGAGGGAAGTCTTGCTGGACGTAAAATGGAGTTTGGAAAATTTGTGGCTGGAAATTAAAGCTGAAGAAGCTTGAAGAGAGTTCATGGTGAGAAACCAGGGACTGGTGCTGGAGAACAATGGACCTCTCTTCTGGGAAAGGGACTCTGCAATTCCAAATAATTCTGGTGGCACTGATTCACATATGCTGATGCCTTGAAACCTCTTTCCATAAAAAAAACCCCTATAACATTTCCAGTAAATGTTATGCTATGATTTCCAATTAGTTCAGAGACTCTTTTAACCTACTGTGGCCAAACTTTCAGTCCATCCCGAAACGATCAGGTATCAGTAATGCCAGGGTTTGGATCTGTTACTAGATTTTAGTATTTTATTAAGTATATGGTATCATTTGTGTTACTTTTTGTTGGTGCGTTTGTTTATTCTAAAAGGGATTTTGGGAAAGCAATTGTTAAATTAGTTCAATCCCTCCAAATTTAACTTCAGTGTAATGGTGTTCAGAGGGAGAAACCAGAAAAAAAAAAAAAGAGAAAAAAAGAGAAGGAGAGAAAGAATTATTTTTAGCCACCAGCTCAAACTGTAATTTAGAACCCTTTCTCTATGAAATGGTCTCAGAAGTCTAAGGAGATAAGTCATCTACCTTATACCATCATGAAGATCATCAGCGTATTACGTAATTGGCATTAGTATTTTTGTAAAGGTCTGGAAATTGGAATTTTAATATGCAGTAATCACACAAACACAGTCTTGATAGCTGTCTCTCTGAAGCATCCTCTTATTGCATTAGCAGGGTAGTTTTAAAAATAAATAATTCAAAATCATGTCCTCTCTGACTGGATTTAAAAGAAGTTCTCTGTTGTATTTCTTGCTCAAAAAAAAAACAACCCAATAAATAATTAGGAATAATGTTCAGTACTATCCGAAAGCTAGAAGGTTATTTTAGTGGAGGAAACAAATAAATGCCCCGACTCTGTCACATTATGATTGCACAGTGAATAGAACCACTTTTTGTGATTATTATTATTATTTGAAAAATTCTACTTCATGTCTCTTCTTTGTTACAGAGTTTCTCAGAAAAGTCACTTTATCTCTCAGTGCCACCATTTCTCCTGTGTTTAAAGGAAATAATATCATTCCTTGACTTACTGGGTGTGTTAAGGGGACAATATTTTAAAGACTGAAAGGCACCCTGTTGTATAGGAGCTGGGATATACAAAAAATAAAATCTAGTCTTACAGACTCAGATATGGGGCTGTGAAAATAAAAGCTCTCATTTGTCAAGAATACATATGATTGTGGAAAGTGAAATGAAGGAAGATGCTGTGATGGTAGAATTAGGGTGATAGATATCCGTAACCAAGCATACTATCTCCATCTCTTTTCAGCATAAAAACTCTAATGTCTTAAAGCCAGCCAACTGTCTAAATATAGTGATGATGTCATTATACAGTACATACCTACTGACAAATGCAAAGTGGTGTAGAAGGGTAAAGCACTTCAAGTAAATAGTAACACAATTTCATCAGAGGTTAAAAAGTGAACCCAATGCTGGCCTCATTCATATTACTTTCGTTTTTTATTTATTTGTTGTGTTGGTTATTAAGGTCATTATTTAATGCTCTTCAATTTATCTGTGGTATATCAGTTGACAGCATGATCCTTGAGTGATGAAAGAGCCTTGAATTTGGGATTAATATTGTATTTCAAACAAAGCAAAAAATCTTCCTGTAATATAACCACCTGCAAAGTGTACTAAAGACAGAGGTTTCTGAGCTCTGCTTTTAGAAGGTTGTCAACATCAAACCACAAATACAACTTGGAAACCAACAGCCAGGTAGCTGACTTTGGTTTAATTTTTTAAAATGATTCCATTTGATCTAAATTAATCAGGTATGCATAAATGTTCACCTGAGCTTGTGAGTATGATCACTTGCACAGAGAAGTATGTTTCCTAAATGAAGTACATTTATTTAGGACCTTATAAATACTAAAAAAAATCCTACCCAAAAACTCTAACAAAAAAACCCCCCAAAACCAAAAAACAAAGCAAAAAAAAAACCCCCAAAACCCACCAACCTTAAAAAATTTTGTAGCAGACTTGACAAAAATTTGATGAACTTCACATGATCTCCTTTTGGACATGCCATGTCTTTTATGCTTTTGAAAATGGGGAAAATAAGTGTTTGCCCCTCCCAGCGCCTGCACAGTAGGTCGAACACATTCAGAATGCTTCACGCATTTCTTGGTGGGACCTTTGGGCTGGAAGATCTGGACGGCCTGTGCAGAGCTGGCTGCATGGCACTGGCTCCACAATTTGCTCTCCTTCCTTGTCATTTAATTTTATACTCATTCTGATTTTCATTGCATATGTACCCCTCAAGAATATTATCTTTTATTTTTAGATTTCAAGCCATTCTCACACCCAAGAAGGAGAGGTCTGCCTCCAAAACAAGAAACAATACTCTTCAAGTATCACAATGTCTCCCTAGTTTTTCGTGGTTTGTGTCTGAGAGATCTTAACTATTTAAGAGTAGCTAGTTCACAATGTGTTAGAGGCCATGTGCAGTACTGGTCAGATAATTCCTCCTCTTTTAGTCATCTATTTGTTCTAGTGTAGAGAAACTGCTAGTGTGGGCAGATTATCCAGAAACCCAGTGATGGTGGTGTGTTTCTCTTCTCTTCTAGTTTGAAAAGTTTTAATTATTTTTCACTTTGATAACAATTTTTTACTTTGATAACAATCCTACGGTCTGGTACATCATATCTCAGGAGTGCATTTGTTACTGTCATCTCAAGGAGAAAAAAAATCCTGAATTAAAAAGCAATAAATGTTTAAAGAGATGAGAATTAATAAATAATCTTTTATTTCTTTCCATGTAGTAATTATTCACCCTGGGGCTAACCTAAACGCTAGTTTCTCCCTTCCCCCTCCCAGGGCTTCTAAACAATGTAGGAAACTGTAGAATTTGGTGCCTCACTTATCAAACATTTCATCTTGGATGATAAGCCAAGATGAAGAGCTTCTAGATCCGGCCTTGGTGACCTTGCTGGAACCAATAAAGAGGAGGGTGGGAAGTGAGCGAGGAGCAGAAATGACCTCATACACATGCACGCA
>NW_010401772.1:26503-30254 GCF_000710305.1 Buceros rhinoceros silvestris
AGCAGAAAGGGCCAAAAGTCAGTGTCTGTCCAGGCACATGAGAAGAAATCTCTTGCCAAAAAGTCTTCTACTATGAAAACAGCAGATACCCCATATTGGTGGCTGGGTGCCCAGTGATAGAGCTCTATACAGAATCATTATAATTTGGTTGGAAGAGACCTTTAAGATCATGGAGTTCACCCGTTCAGCCTGCACTGCCAGGATCCCTAAACCATGTCCCTCAGCACCACATCTACACATCTTCTAAACACTTCCAGGGGTGGGGACTCCACCACTGCCCTGGGTAGCCTGTGCCATGGCTTGACAAACACCTTTCTGAAAAGAAACTGTTTTGTAACATCCAGCCTAAACCCCCTTGGTGCAACTGGAGATCATTTCCTCTTGTCCTAACACTTAGGTATTTAAAAGAAGTGTAGATGTGGTACTGAGGGACACGGTTTAATGGTGGCTTGGCAGTACAGGGTGAATGGTTGGACTTGATCTTAAAGGTCTCTTCCAACAAAAACTATTCTGTGACTCTAAGTATGGTGTTATTTTTTGATAAACTCTGTGTTCTGTTGTTAGGAAACTCCTAACAAAACTAAGTTTGTTTTCATTTTATAGAGGGGGTGGTGTCCTAAGAAATAGGGAATAATAATAACAATTCCAGGTCATATATGTTTATATGAATGTAAGAAGACAGCAGTAATAGCAGCTTGGAATGGGCAGTCCTGTGTTGAAATGATACCTGCTGTATTTAGCAATGCCAACATACTGTTGCCATTTCCCAGGTGACTTTCAGTGGATACCTGGGTGTTTTTCTTAAGCAGAAACAATAATTCACATCTTGAGGACTTGGATTTTTGAACACTTCTATCCTGCAGCAGAAGAGAACCAC
Source organism: Buceros rhinoceros silvestris (assembly GCF_000710305.1). Lineage (NCBI taxonomy): Eukaryota > Metazoa > Chordata > Aves > Bucerotiformes > Bucerotidae > Buceros > Buceros rhinoceros. The sequence continues at coordinate 27,381 of NW_010401772.1, forward strand.
CAGTTCCACCTGCTTTAGTGGCACTTTGAGGCACAAGTGTTTTCTCATCTGCTTGGAGCTGAAAAGATAGGAAAAGGACCATTAAAATATGTAGCCAGGCCCAACATAGGTAGCAGATAAACTGATTTAGTGGAGCAAGACTGGGATTTGCCATGCTTGGTTTTAGCTATCTCGAATATTCTGTTTAAACAGACCATGGTTGTTCATTTAGCAGTCAATGGATGTACAAGGGAAATCTTCAGAAATTCCTACCAAAATCTGCCGTTGAGCTCAGACAGGGAACAATGTCTTCAGGGACTGATCTGTTTCTTTTCAAAGACAACAGAGGTACCAGAGACAACAAGCCTCAAGCAAATTTCTCATTTTTAAATAGTTAAAATCAGACAAGTTCAGCCTCATCGGTGTCTATTCTTCCATGGTTTCTGATGTCATATGCCTATCTGAGACCTATCCAGCTATACCTGCTTATGAAGGCATTCAAAAATGCAGGACCTCCATGGTGTGAGGAACAGGCACAGAGAAAATGACAAGCTTCAGACTAGGTCTCATTTTCCACCAGATGCCAACAACAGAATAACACTTTTTTTGCCATAGGAAAGGCATGTTTTGTCCTGCCTACCTTTGCTTGGCAACACTATTTCAGAGGTATGTTTGGACTAATGGAATTTTGCAGGTTCCCTCCAAAAAATGAAGTGCTGGCTGGTTTTGGAGTGTCCTTCACCAGAAATGCAGAAAAAACCTATGTGATTCTGCCCTGATAAATCTTAAACGAAATTTAAGGGGTTTGAAGACCCTAATTTTCATCTATTTTTTCCTCAGTTTACTGAGAAGAAAACACAACTAGTAACTTTTGTTTTGTCTTGTAGTACATATAGCTGGTGCCAACAGTTGTGGATTCCTTCTTGCCCAGACTTCTTGCATCGCCCAGCACAGGAACTGCAGCCATTCCTGTCACACTGGCGGTCATACTGCTCCTGTTGAGAGAAGACTTTTTTTTTTCAGGGGATTTCTTAGTTCCTTGCCAACTCGGCCAGTGGGTTGCTCCTATGCACTATACAGGAAAAAAAAAAAATAGATGAAAACATTGTGAGAGTTCTTTTCCTGCACAGCCAAGTTCTGTGTGAGCCATTCCTTCAGAAAGGAAAAGTCTGTGTGCCTTGTCTCTGCTTTTCTCTTGGTATTCTCTTTTTTAGTTTGGCCTTGACTTCTGACACTATGAAAAATATGAAATAATACTCTTTCTTTTTACTTCTGGCTTATGACGCAATCTAGGTCATTGCAGCCTGCAGGATTAAAACATTTTGATCTTGTTAAAGAGGTTTAACTCTATTTTATTTCCCTTCCTTCCTCAGTCACAGAAAATAGATTAATATAGTAACACTTTGCAGTAAGTGGACATTAATTAATGCTAAATTACACCAGAATTCCTCCAGAATCACATATTAACAGTCACACTAAGTCCAAAAGACCTTGCCATGATTAATGTTTTTGTAAGGAATATCAAAGAAATTAATAACCGTTTGTCACTTATAATAAATTGTTACTAATTAATTTCATGCCATTTTCTGCCCTGGCTTTGCCATCAAGAAGAGGTGCTGGAATTTTAAAGCCTGCTATATTACAAAAGTGTGAGCTCCCATTCTCTGACCTAGTCAGGACTTTTCAGTGCAACCTGTCCCGCTACTACTCTTGGTATTTCATACAAGAAATAAAGCAATTCTCTCTTGGTTTGGGATGCAGAACTTGGGCAAGAGAACAGTTGTTTTAATTCATGTACCATAATTCACTTCTCAGTATTGGAAATTCAAATCCTCAGACTATTCATTAACTTGACAAACACCATAATGACTACAGAAAATGGCAGCACATAAATCTCTTCTCTTGACAAAGAGTGTAATGAGAATGGGAAGTGACACAAACTAAATAGTGGTCACTTTACAGCCTGGAGACTGTATATATTTGCTTCTTGTTTCATAGAGGCTCTTCTCCCTTGCATCCCTCCCACCCTGTTGGCTGATGAGTGAAGTCTAGATACTGAACAGTTGTGCCTTTCCAAGACCTCCTGATAGCCAAGCTCAAAAGTCTTGTCGCCGTTTTGAAAGAACCAAAAGGCAGCAAAAGTGACAATTAAACCTCAGGGGAGGTTTATCTCCTCTCAGAGAGAGCTAAACAAAAGAACTGAAGAAGTGTTTGAGCTAGGAATGAACGGAGGGCTTCAACAATGCCACTTACGGCCACTGGGAAAGAAGCAGCAGGCCTGAATAGGGGGGAACGAAAATTAATTTAATCCAAAACCAATGAGAACCACCAATCATCACTTAAATTTGGCTAGAAAGGAGAGAACAGTGATATTAAATACATATATATGTATACCTCTCCCTCCACTCTACCTCCTTCCCCCTTACTATGAGCCCTCACATGTGGTTGGTGCCAGAGAGGGAGGGGGGAACAGAGATGGGGAACACAGTCCTTTTAACCTCTTGCATTTAAGTTCCAAGTTGAATTTTTTGGGAGGAACTTCCTCTGCAATGTGTGACCTCTCTCTGGGGTGGCTGCAACACTTAAGAGTCACTGGGTTTCCAGCGGACATCCTGGGTCTCTCTCCCCAGTTTCAAAATGTGAGAGTCACTGGATCTCTAGGGCACGTTCTGGGTTCTTCTCTGATTCCGGCAGGGCTTTCGTTCTCAGCACTTTGACCCTTTTTCTCCTCCCTCACCAGCAGTTACTCTCCATGCAGAGTTGGTGGGGGCTCCAGGTCTCCTTTCATGTTGTCTCTTCTTTCCACACTCTGCCACTAATCAGCAAAGTGACAAGTCTACCTGCCGCATAGAAGATCTTTGCTGTTTCGGTTGCTGAGGTGATGGCTTCAGGAGT
>NW_010401772.1:30774-44959 GCF_000710305.1 Buceros rhinoceros silvestris
TGCACTCCATGAAATGAGTTGAGATACTTCTGCCAGTACATCCCTTTCAAAGGTGTGTATCATTCGTCCATCATCATCATCATCTTTTCATTGACGAGAATTTCTTAACTGGTTCCAGAGGTCAGTACTGACTTCAGCAATAAGAGAACAGATATGAAAGGATGTGGACAACTAATTCAAACATAGCATTCCCCAATTCTGTCCAATTTTGCCTGAAGATAGCAAATACATGCTGGTAAATTGCCCAGGAAACTTGCACTTTTGATAGTGGCCCCATATATAAAGGATTAACTTTCTGTTGTCTGATATGGGTCAGAGGACCAAGTCCAAGTTGTTCAGAACACAGCTGGATGCTGAGGTTACTGGCAGATGGTGCTGAATGAATTATTGTGTTAAAGTTATTACATTTGTTATGAAACAGAATAACCAGCCTCAATTGTTTTCAAGGGTTAGATTTTACACTCTATTTTTCGCGTGTCTGGAAGACTTTTCTAGTGGCTACTGAATGAGTCTGTGATATCCTGTTACTCACTCAAGCACTGGCAATTTGAAAACTGCCTTCCACACATACATCTTTCAGGAAAGATGATCCTTTCTGAAGTACGCTCCATCCTGACCTTCTCATCAAGATGCAATTTTATAAAAACTAGTCATTAATATTGCTTTCTAATGACACAACTGAAGCCTTAGTGTTTGCAAAATGCTTTGAGACTAACATACACACACAAAAAATTAACACCAACTCTTAATTTTAATAAAATCATAGTGTTGCCTTTTTCACACAAAATTATCCTAGTACTCATTAATGCAATAATCTAATTCAAAACCTAGCTTGCTTTTCTTGGCATCAACAGCACAGAAAATTCAATATAATATAAAATTCCTTCTTGCTGCTGTAAAGTGAAATCTAAGCATTTATGTGAGCCTTTCTTTCTTCTTTCTTTTTATTTCTGAGGAAAATTCTCACAGGGAATAACTTAGCTTTCTTAACTGCATAATACTTTATACTGCAAGTTCTTTAATTTTCTGACACTGAAACCTGAAAAAATCACATGTGTTAAACAAAGTCTTTTTCTAAATATTCAGTATCAGAAGAAATTATCAAAGCTTAGGGAAACTGGGAAATAAATGCACTAAGCACAAACAAAGAAATGTTAAAGGTGAATCCCTAATTTTTTCCCAGTGCTATGTAAAACAGCCTTCTACCTCCTCTGTATTCAGTTCCAAGTCCTATGTGACCTTCGGCTCTAAAGATGAGAGTCATATATTTAACTACAGTATTTTTTATTTACTACAGAAGCTGAGATGCAAAACACTTAATCTACATCGTAAAATGGAAAGTGGCTGAGTTTGCAGTGACCTTGACCATTCCTACTCCAAAAGTTGATAATTTCAAACGAGTGCAGCCCTTCGGCTGTGCTAAATTGAACTCAAGTTCATGGTATGTGTTGTTTTTCAGAATGTGACTTTTTTTTTTTTTTGGTGGGGAATCGGAGAATACAAATCTAGAAGATATTTTGCATGTATTTATTTATGAGTGCATAGATTTTCTCTGAGTGAAGAGGAAGTAGCAGAGGGAGGTTTTTAAGGGAGTTATCCACTCAGTCCCCACTGACCTTCTGCAGAAATTGGGTACTGAGCTGAATTTTGTCAATAACAAAGCACAGACAACTGAAGCCAGAAGCATCAACACCTTCACCAACTAAATATATTGGTGAAGGTGTTGATTAAAATCAGTGGTAAAATTCTCTTTACTCCTTTCCCTCTTGAGTTTAGGGTGGAAGCAAGGCATCAGCCATTTCTTGGTGTGAAACAGTGAGTTTTTGCAGTCTGTTCCTTCAGGTAGAGCCACAAATCCAGAGCTGCTTTTTGTATTCCCTATTTCACAGCATGCTGTCCATTGATTACCATATATAGCTGTAGGTTTGTTGGAACAAACCCCTGGAGTTATATTGAACAAATTGTTTTTACTAGAATAAACACACAACTCCTGTCCAAAGAAGCCAAAAATCAGAAGCTTGCATTTATGGCAGGTGTTTTATTTTCTGCTCAGTACCTCAGATGCTCTAACGTCTAATATGCCTGCTCACTACCTCTCTTTTGCTCTGTCTTGTGGCAGGTTTTTGGTAACATTGTCACGATTCCCCCTATTGTGGTGGAAAGTCTCCTCGCTCAGGCTACCACTTCATTTGGAGACTAGAAAGGTGTTATATTCAACTCATCAAAGGCAGAATATCCCTAGCAAACCCCAAGGACACAGGTGTGGTTCATTTTTGAAAGGCACTGCCAAATCTAATAATGATTAAGAGCCGGTCAGTGGCAGAGCAGTGTTAGATGGCTTTTGAAAATTTGTTCTGAAGTGCCATTGAGTCCAGGTTGTTTGTTCAAAATTTTGCCTAACATTAATATTTAAAAGTAGTCCAGGTGTAAGAGAGCATTGGAATAGCTTTCCCATGCCGCCAAACCAGGGGACAGGGATCAAGGTAAAGAGGAACATCAAGATGCTTAAGGCAATAATTATTAGAGGCTACTCAATCCAATGTGATAAATTGAAATAGATTCGCAAGGTTAATACCAATTCCAGAGACTATAGACCATTTTATGGGATGTGCTATATAACTTTTGCTCCTTCCCCCAAATTTATGATCTTTACCAGAGATTTGAAGCAAAACACAGTAGCAATTGGATTCTAAAGGTCAATAAAGGAAGAACGGAAAAAAAAAATCAGTGGAGGGGAAAAAAAAGCCAGAGGAGGGCATTTTACTCGTTCTGTTTCTTGTACAGTTATTTTGCCAATTAAATTGCTATAAAGATAATAAAAAGAAAGCATCTGTGGAAAATGAAGGTTTGCCTTCATGAAAAGAGATCTTGTGCATTCTAAAAGCCTTTAAAATTATACTCCCTAATAAATAAATTAATTAATCAACAAGTTGTATGAAGCCACATAAAACTCACTGCACATCTCATTAATCTTAGAGATATTTTAGGGGGGTTTTTTAGGTGACATAAATCCTTGCTGAAGAAATGTTTATGTGCAAAATTTGTAAGCCATGCTGAAGAAACAGAATTTGCCTTAAGGCTGAGATTCTGTCTCCTTATGCTAAAATGATTAGAAGCATGGAGAAAAACAAAATAACAACAACAAGAAAAAAAACTCTCCTCATAACAAAGGGTGATTATACAGACTGAGTTTGCTTATTTAAAAGAACGAAGAATAAAAAGAAGTGAGGTGTAAAAATACAAGCTAGAGAGAACTCCGAGATGAAAGCATAACTGCCTTTTTTTTCCTGTGTTTATGTACATAAATGCATTTTGTAATGTATTTTGGTGAAACATTTTGCACTACTGTAGTCAGAGAGCCATCACAGATGTTCTTTTCCATCTTATTATCCAGGAGGTGCATGTCTGGGAGCTTGTCTGTTTTTCCATTTATAACTGCTAGTCTAATACAATACATTATCTTTATTAAAAGGTGTCTTTTCTTTTTATAAGCAGCAGCCAAAAGCTGTCTGTATTTTGCATCAGGACAGAAGCTCTGAGAACAAGAGGTTATATTAAGTGTTGAAATGAACGTTGTTGCGTGTGGCGGGTGAGCATGTGTTAGAAAGAGATGCCCTGTTTGCTAAATTAAACAAAGTGTTTTCCTCTGGACATTTCTGAAGGTGTTGATATGTTTGAAAGAAGGTCAGAGAAAGGGCCAAAATATTACCAGGGTTTGAGTGAGGTTTCATTACAGAGAATGTTTTAGAGAATTTTTAAAAGGAACCGTCTGCTGAGACTTCCTAGGACTTGCCAAGTCATCGCTTCCCACAGTAAAAAGAGAGTCCTTGTGACAAAGGACCTGAGAAAATACGTTATAAACAGAACTACCTAATGCTATGTGAAAGTGACAAACTGGACCTCTGCAGGAAAACTTCACAGTCCCCAAATAGCTGCTGGAGAATTTGACAGGACAGAGAAGGATAGCACTGACCCAGAGTAGCTGCCGCAGACCGGCACAGGCTGAAAGGCTGCGATGGCACTGACTGATGAGAAGAGGCAAAAGTAATATTTAAACAATGACCTGGTAGACATTTTCCAAATATTAGAAATGCTGCTTGCAACAAACACAGACTGAGTGAGAACTGGGACCCAATATACCTTGGGAAAAAGCATAGAATAAATATAGAATAGAATATAGATAATATAGAATATAGAAAACTAGAATAAATAAAAATAGAATAGTGCAGTGGTGGGAACTGCCTTAGACAAACCCTGTTCTGCCATCCTTATCTTTAGCTGGCAAGCAAAGTAAAAGATTAAATGTAATCTTTTGAAATGCATTATGTTATCCACTGGCATATGATCCTTTGGGGTATGTCAGGAAGGGAACAAGGGAAGAAACTGAAGATGTATAAAACTAGAGAGAGTCACGGTTGGGAGGATCCCTGCTTGAACTGAGAAGCCTTCTGAGGGAATCTGGGTTGGGGAGCTACATATACCTCCCCTCTCACAAAGGTATCCACATCCCCACATACCACACCCTTGTTTCTACAAATTTCCTCTAGTTAATGAAAAATACATTAGCAAAAAACATTCTGGCCAGTTCTTGCCCATGAGACCTTTGGGAGTGAAATTCAGCAGAGCATAGAAGACGTTTGCAAGTCCTCTGTGAAATGAAATCCCACTTCAGACCTCAGTGCACAGGTTAAATACTCCCTATATTTCTGGCATTATCCACACAGATAATGTAAACTCAGAAAGAACACCCTGAATGCTCTCGCTGTTTATATCTTTCCCAGAAAGAAATTAGGAGGAGTAACAGCCTCCCCAAAGGTGGGATGTAAACGTCACAAGAGTTCTCAGCCAGAACAAGAAATAGAGCATCTGCCACCACATAATTGGAATTTAAATTTAATTAAGAAAAATACTCATCACCCTTTCAGTGAAATAAAGGAGACCTTGGTGCAATTATCTAAGCGTAAGAAAACAGACTTTCTAAAACCTCCATGAAACAAAGAAGCCTTTGTGTAAAAAAATGACCGGTAATTTTAATTCTCTTAGTTCTTAATTCTAATCTTATTTAGGTGACCAAAAAACAATCAAACAAACAAACAAAAAAACCCCAAACTGTTGGTTGTAGTGGGCTTCTTTCATACATTTGTCCCCTGAAGCACAATACACGGTTGAAATCCAGCATCTTAGCCCCAAGACCCTGATTTTACAAAATTAAGATTGGGTACTACGGTGCGTGTCTGTGGTGGGACCTGGTCAGATTGGAGACCGGCACGTAGGTAAATCCTAGGCTTTGGTGAGCCCCTGGGGTTTTTTTTAAGTTTTTCTTTACTTTCGATTAAACCAAAGAGAGAAGGAAAGGTTGCTCTGTCTTCGTAAGTTACTATGTTACGGTATCCTACCTTGTGTCCCAGAAGGTATGGGAAGAGACCAAATTTCAGGATGGATAAACTTTCTGGCAGCCGGCTTCCTGCCACAATCTCTCCCCAGGGACCAGTAACCCTTCCCCACTTCTTACGTACTCCTGTTTGAATACGTGAGCTGTGCCTGGTTATATGATTCTCAAACATGCTAGCTCCAGTCTCACAGCTGAAACAGCACGCGCCACTAAAGCAAAGCAGGGTGACTGACTGCAGACCTTGGTGCTACCTGAGCACGATTATAATACTAATATGTAGAGCTAATACAGACTATTGTAAGGACACTATGAGACACCCCACATAGCGCACACAAAGCAATTTCACCTAGTTATTACTTTGTGAAGTATATAACATCTGGTTAAGTTGCTAGATATCTATTTATAAAAGCATTTAGTCTTGATTTAAGACTTCAAGCAAAAGTGAATCCATCATGTTCTTAGATAAAACGTCCCAGTGGTTTATAACTTTCAGTGCTTAAAAAGTGAAGTAATTTGTAGTTTGAATTTATCTTCTACCGTGAACCTGTGAAACTCATTATGTTTTCCCCTTCCCAGATTAAAGAGCTGACTGCCAGTTATCTTCTCTTTCGTGGATTCTTTCAGATTGATCGAATAAAACCTTAACCTTTTTGGGGGGTAAGACTGAGAAGGGGAATTTCCTTGGTCTTGCTAAAAGGCTTTTTTTATCCCTCAGCTTCAGGTCAAGCTTGCAGTTCTTTCTGGATTTCCTGGCTTTGTTTAAAGTGTTTTACACATGTTACGTAGAGGGCTGGACACAGCATCCCAGTTATGGCACTGGCTGATTTTGGAAGGGTTACATGGGATGGCATTACCTCTGTGTCTTAACTTTAATGAGATCGTTAGTTCCCCTTGATTTATGTCCCAGGATGACCTGTAGTCTCTCAGCTACACAGTCATGCTCGGAGCTGATGTTCCAGAGTTTTATAAGTCCTCAGACTTATTGTAGAGTTACTGTTCTCTGAGAGATCATCCTTAGGCCTGTAAATGTGACCTAAATGCTCTGCTTCTATGTGCTTGACTGGAATTTAACTGTAATATTTGTTCAAGTTAATACAGCAGCTCATTAAAGTTGAATAAAAATCATTATTTGGATGCAAAGCACTGTGGTTAAAGACCTTAATCTGGCTTTAGGATATCTGGGTTCTAATGTAGGCTTTTACTGTAAACTGCCTATGTAAATCTTAACAATCAGGAAGACTTAATTTTCTCCTGCTCTAGCTCTGCTATATAAAATGGAGTTACAATTTTCCACACCATTTTTATTGTCTAGACAACCTGTAAGATAAAAATCAACTGCAAATCTGATTAACAGGATCAAAGTAAAAGTCTAGAGAGGAAGCATGGAGGAAGAAAGCACATGAACAGGGCAACAATCTTGTTATGAGCACAGACTTGTAAACAGATCCTCCCGGGCCCTGTAATTCATATTCTTCTATTTCACATATCATGATCTAAATTTTCAGTTATCAATCTCCATCTTACAATTCATTAGGCTTCTCCTCATTTACAATCTCTCTTCTGACAATGTCAAATCTCTGACCTAAGTGTCCTTTAGTGTTCACCCTTTTGCCCTTTAGCTTGAAATTCTCTGCGTCCATAGTGCTTACACCAAGTGTTTACAAATACAAAGAGATGAAGTGTTACATTGCCAGTTCTCTGTGCTTGGAACACAACCCGTCAATCAAAGAGAATCCTATGTATATCTCATATATATACAATCATAGAATCCCCTAGGTTGGAAAAGACCTAAAGATCATCAAGTCCAGTTGTAAACTTACTACTGACAAGTAGACCACACTAAACCATGTCCACTAGTGCCACATCTTTGCATCTTTTAAATCCCTCCAGGGATGGTGATTCAACAACTTCCCTGGGCAGCCTATTCCAAGGCTCGTTCATATCGCTGTATCTGACATGTCCAGTGAGTGCTTGGGTGGATCATCTTCAGGTTGGAAAGCAGTATATCTATGGTTAGCCTTGACAGTATTGTGTTTTCGCACACACATACTAATCCAAACTCAAATCACCATCTGGCAGAGCCCAGTGCCGTCAAGCTGGGCCATGTTCAGGGGTGGCCTGTGGAATAGGGCCATGGAGATGGGCTGGTGATATCAGCTAAGTGCTTGTGTGGCAACCACTGTGCATTTCAGTCACACAGCAAAAGGTGACATCTGGATTTTTAAAATATTTTTCCTAGCCAGATACAGTGCATAGTGATTAGGACAAAAATAAGATCAATTCCTCCTCTCAGGAGATATATTCAGATTAATTTGCTCTCCCTCTCCCATCAGTGCCTTTTTTTTCCCCCTCAAAAGTCTCTTTTTTTAATAATTTTTTTCTTTCCTGTTGGCTTCTAGACATTCAACAAAGCAAACTGTATACATGTATTATTGTAAATCCAATGCCAGGACACTGAATTGTCTCAGGGGCAATATTGAAGCGTGGTGAGCATTAAATTTAGAGAAAGTGCAAAGGTTTTAAAAAACTGCCTTAGTGTATGTACGTGTGTGTCTGTGTGAGATATGTAACATTTGCAAAGAAAAAGAATAGCTCCTTCAGGCTTTTCTTTGCAGAATTCTGGAATCCAAACAAGATTTACTACTGAGCTTTTTTTCCACTCTAATTAGACATTGTCAGTTGATATAAACACCTTTTAAAATAAATGGTGGGAGGGAGCAAGACAACACACTGCAAAAACAGGAGGGTGCTCAGGTCTGCTCCCTCCAATACCACGTATTCCACTCATAAGTCAGGGAGACAGGAAAGGGAAGCAATTCCACAACACTAGCAATGCCAGCTGCAAAACAATAGAGAAAATTATCTAGTCCCTGTCCCTTGCTGGTATCTTTTCCTGCTCTTCTTACAGGGAAGTTCAACTATTTTTGGTTTTGATTGCAAACACTTAACTCCTCTGGCTCCTGGAGTAAAAAGCAAGGAGAAAATCTGCTATATGCACTCCCAGATCAATACCTGCAAGTTCGTTTAGGTGTTTGGCTGCGTGCTGTTAACTGATTCATCCCAGCAAGCCCTGTGCATTCGTCTGATTGCACTCATTGCCCCCGGAGGAGCTGCGTGTAAAAGCAGCCATCTGTGGTATTTCGGTAATGAGAGATCCAAGGGAGGGATTATTATATTAGTGAAACAATGATTTTTCATGGAGTTCAGTGAAAGAAATTGGGTAGATACCACCGTCACGGGATGCAGCGAAGAAAAGCCCTGTCCAGGTTGCTGCTGTTGAGGTGGCTTTGCCGTTGAGAAGAGCAGAGGGTTGGAGAGTGGGCATCAACGGGCCAAATGCCACAAACCTCACTCTGGCCGCTGTAGAGCTGGGCCTTCGTCATAGGTCTGTCTCTCTCCTTTCAGAAAGCTTCAGGCGTGCCTTATTACTAGTGTGAATAGCAGTTGAGTCAGAGGACATCTTGGAGTATCAAACTGCTCCTACCTATCACACCTTGTGGAGATCTCCCTTGTGCATCCTTGGTTGTCCTAACTTGTCATACAACGCTTACCCATGTTTACACCACGATAGTTTAAAATACAAATAATAATCTAGATATGAACTCTCATATGTTTAAAACATCAAGGCAGAGAACAAATTAATTAGCATGCAGTTCATAAATGTGACATTGATGAATTACAGCATAGCTATTGATTAATCATGTATCAATTACAGTGGTCTAAGCACTATAACTACAAGTCAATTTAGATCTCTCTGTGAATTGATACTCAGTGTAAGAAATTAAATCAAAGACTCTGAATGGTACAAAAGTGCAGACTAAGGTATAACTACCAGCTGATGCGCAAGTAACATGCTTGATTAACACTAATGGAAAGCTAACTAGATATGCCTGCAGTGTACTGATATGAGAACAAACTTCAGCTGATTGAAGAGTCCCTCACTATTTATCCTGGTTTGAACACTATTACAGGCACCTCATTAACAACAAAGTATGACCCCAACTTGTGTGTAATAGAGCTGCCACGGAAGAAAGCATGTCATTTATTCAGCCACAATACCATAGGAGTTAATTTGGTAAGTTTTGTTTCTACAGCACTATACCTAGTTATTATTAAACACAAGAAGAGATGGGGGTTAATTTATGCAAATAATTCCTGTAGCTTCAGTGGAGTGTTTAACAGAGTATATTTTGCCAGATCTGTCTATAATTCAGGAGGGTAGAAAACAGACTCTGGTGACCGAGGCACAGGCATCACAGGTGAATAATTAATTTGAAAACAGCTGTAGAGTACTTTTGACAGAAAATTTAAGTACTGAGTGTTTTGTTTCTCTTCTATGCATATTTGTCAGAGATCTTTTAATTGCTGACACACATGCTAAATAAAAAATTTAAAAATTATAAGTTAGGCGTAGCCTTGGCAATATTTTCAATGTTTTTTAAAGTTTTTGCTTTAAAAAATAAAAATTACTTCTTCTAGGAAGTCCTAGATGACCATTCAGGTTTTGCTTTTGGGTTTTTTTTAACTCTAAAAAAAAAATCACAGTATTTTTGTTGAAAGAAATGTTTCTAGCTTGGGTGGGATCCCCTCTGTAATGCTGAGACACACAACTTGTAAGTAAACTGCTGGTAAAACAATTCTTTTTTGAGCAAGTATTTTCCTTTTCAAGGAAGAAAAAAGATCTTAGAATAAAACACTATCTTCTTCAGTTTAGGAGACTAAAGGTGTCTCTACACTTGCTTTCAAACGCATCTTCCTCTTTTCACCAAGCAGAAGAGGTCCAACACATTTTCCCATTGCAAATTCAGGGAACGGAGGCATCTGGTCTCTGGATGCTGTCCCGAGAGATCTTGGATTCCCCTGCACTCCATGTCAGATTTGAGAGTGGGTGTGTTCATGTCCATGACTGCATAGTGTCCTGGATATCTTAGGGTTTTGCTTGCATCCTACAAGGCTGCAAACATCAGTGTAGCCACCTTCCTAATCTGGATGGTTTCCACTCCGTTTACATTATCCAAATGGCAGTGAGATTCCAGGAAGCAGAAACCCTGTTTTCCCATTCTTCACAGGCACTCAGGTCTGCTTGTGACCCCAAGGAAGAATTTGTGCAATGGAAGAAACTGACATCGGTGCTCCATTCTCCCATTCCTGGGAGTTACAAAAGCCCTGTAGATCATATTGCTACACTGTTGTCAACATAATGATAGTGTTTGTAAAATAAACTCCCACCAAACACTCCAATAATTAGAATGTCTTTTCCCCACCTCCCAACCTTATGTTCCTTTGAACACAATGACATCAATGTTCATTAATTCTGCATTCGAATGTTCATCTTCTGTGGTGGCTCTACCAAATAAACAAAGCAAACCCAATATTTAACAATGAGAAGATGTAAAATGTTTGCATGGAAAGGTTATAAAACCAATGATGTCAATCAAACTCTTAATCAAACTCAATTTTACAGACCAGCCGCAATCTGCCACAGCTCACAGTGTGCTCGCTTTAGTTGTAGTACTGTGCAAGGAGAAATGTTGTTTCATTTACAGCCCTATGGAAAAGGTTGTTAGTTAAAAATCATGGAGGAAAATCACTGACTGGGGAACTTTTGGCAAAAGAAGTTTGATCATAGCAATAACCAAGAAACTACAAGTATAAATCAGATGTGGTCATTCCCTCTAAAACACTGTGCCGAATATCTGTTGGATCAGAGTTTCTAATTATGCAACTATCAGTCGTTACTCTTGAGGTACCTTTTAACAATAGTGAGCAAAACAGTTCAGAAAAAGGCAAAATGTCTCCTCCAGAAAAAAAACCCTAATACAGCCCCTGATGAGTCATGTTTAGCAAAACTATTTAACTGGAGGCTCATGAAGTTAGCTGTACCTAGGAAACAATGAATGATAATACTTTCAACCTCCTGTGTTGAAGAAACACATTGTCTAAAAAGGAAAAGCAAAAAGGCTATGAAGAATATATTTTTCAAAAGTGTATTTCAAAAGTGTTGTTTGTATTGGAGCAGAGAATCAGCAAGAGAGCTAAAGGTTCACCAAGGTTCGAAGGCAGATTGGAAGTTTGACCTTCCATATATTTGGCCAGGCTGTACCAAAAAATCTAAATATTTCTGGCTTCATAAACTAACCTGTCTTGCATGTGGGAGGTTTTACAAAACCTGTGCATCATTTTGGGCAATGGGATATGTTTAAATGGAACATTATAACATCTCGCTTGCATTCTACTCTCTAGACTGGGATTTTCTTTTTTTTTTTTCTTAGGAAAAAAATGGATTGTTGTAATTTTCAAGGAGGCAATTTAGACTAATCATTTCCTTCCTACCATGGGTAGAGTCTGTGTTGCTTTGTAACAGAAAATAAAAGAGAGCTAAAGTGTAGAATATGATTTCAAAGTGTGCCTACTGCAGTAAACAGAAATGAGGAAATTATAAAAAAGAGGGACAGCTAGCTACAATGTCACTTACATGACTTTCATATGAGAAGCTTCTATGAATAAAGAAGATAGTCCAATAAAACTGCTCAGTCAACTTCTCGGTTTAGAAACAGATCCACCTACAGTAATATACCTTTTTTTGAGGAGTCTTAAAACTGTCTCAAATGCGAATCCTTTTAAATGTCCATGTAAATGTCCCGGCTAAATGCCAAGAGGAAATCAATCTATGCTGACTCTCTGAAATCTTCCAAGTGTGATAAGCTTAATGTGAACATTTGTCCATTTTATGTTACCTTCAGGAGCTCTTACAATGAAAGTCTCACGTTTCTTCCACTCCTTTGCATGCAGTGACAATTAATTTTTAGTTGAAATACTCAAAGAAAAATGAGCTGCTTGCTAGGACTGTGTGAGAAGAAACTCATTTTTGGCATGTTTTTGATATAACTCGTTTTTGGCACGTTTTTTTCTAGAAAAAGCCCAAAAGAAAGCATCTATGAAAACATGCACATTTATATGAGGGATATAAAGCTAAACACTGTGGGAATTCATAGCTGATGGTACTTCGGTATGTTTTCAGTTTCTTCAGAAAACCCTGCAAAAGACCTTCCTAAGTTGCCCCCTTCCTCAAAAGAGGGTGCTCAGAGTTTCCCAGCTACTGCTATATCCAGAGGCAAGAGACATGAGAAGCTGTTTCAGAGAAAGTTTCTCTCCCATTAGTACAGCCTTACTCCGTTAATGACTAGCAGGTGAACAACCCCTCCCTGTCTGTCTGCCTAGATACCTCTTTTACATCTGTCACTCTGGCATCTAGAAATTAGTCTCTGTCTCCCGCATTATTGTAATTCATGCCCTGTTCCATTTTTCCTCTGCTTTTGTTCAGAGCTGATTTGCTTTAGAATTTACCGGGGCTCACTGGTCTGCCCTGAGCAGGGAGGATCCCACCGTGTCTTTCCTGCAGCTCAGGAATGGACAGAGCTGGGATTTGCCATGAAGTGGCCTCCCTACACTCGAGCTAAGCCCTCCGCATCATGCTTCTGCCACTCCTTGAGATAGGACTTCCAATCCAGCAAAGGAGAAATTCACGGGAGACAGAGATCATGGTGAAATTCAAATAAGGCGTGCAAGTACACAGGTAAATATGTGATATGACCTCTGCTGCTCTTGACATTTCATAAATGCTCTGCAATAACACTAGCTAACAGTCAGCATGTCTTCTTGCTCAGGAGGGAAGGGTCTTGCAGATGGTTTCTTTTTATTCATTTAGAGAGAGTTAAGCTCCATCTCAGAGCTGCAGACAGTTGACTGATTGATGCTTCTGGAAAATCTGCTGATTGGGAGGACTGTATATCACATTAGATGTTTCAGAGTTGCTTTGGTAATTGGTTCCAGAGGAGAGGAGAAAAAAAAAAGATTTGAGCCAACTTGGGTGTAACTGATTTACCTCATTATTTCTGATTCAGAATTGACAAGGCATAGATCAGCCATTGACAACTTCATGCTCCTCAGAATGGATTTTTTAGGCACCCTTAAAGTGCTGGAGAATCATAGATTAATATGTTTTAATCCTTTTTCTTTTATGTTGCCAAAATGAATAGGACTTGGGTCAGCAATATACGTGTGTTATTACCTCTTCTTATATCTTTCTGGTGATTTAACCGAAACAAATGAATGCTTTCAGTTCCAGTTGTCAGTAGACCAGAGTTTACAATGTAAGAGCAATGGCCCAAATCTAACCTTGGTTTCCTCCTCCTGAGGATAGGTCTGTCCTCTCCAGACAAACCCCAGCTAGTTTTTGAAGTGGTTAGCACCAGCAGCTAGCAGCGAACCTCAGGCTGACCTTCAGAGAACTGTACTTTAAAATCACACCTAGTGCAAAACGCTGGTCTTTACAGAGTTTTTCACCGGGGTTTCTTGAGTCTTAGAGCAAAGTGTGTGATGGTGGATTTGGACTCCTAGCACACCCTGACGCAGTACACTTTCCCAAGATGTAAACTATCATTGTTTAGTCTGGAGAAGAGGAGGCTGAAGGGAGACCTTATCAGTATCTACAACTACCTGACAGGAGGTTGCAGTGAGGTGGGGGTTGGTCTCTTCTCCCATGTTATGAATGACAGGACAAGAGGAAACAGCCTGAAGTTGCGTCAGGAGAAATTTAGGTTGGGTGTCAGGAAAAATTTCTTCACAGAGAGCGTCATTAAGCCTTGGAACAGGCTGCCCAGGGATGTGGTGGAGTCCCCATCCCTGGAAGTGTTTTACAGACATGTAGATGTGATGCTGAGGGACATGGTTTAGGGACCCTGGCAGTGCAGGGTGAACAGTTGGTCTTGATGATCTTAAAGGTCTCTTCCG
>NW_010401772.1:45097-46809 GCF_000710305.1 Buceros rhinoceros silvestris
TGTTTTTGTATCTGTTCAAAATCTGGTTGAGTGTGAGGCTGATTTTCTATACTTTACCTTCCATATTAAACCCCAAACTATGTGATTGTTACAGATGACTCTGATATAGGGCTTTTCAATGATAACTCTTTTATTACTGTGCCTACACTTTGCACCTATTTACTATGGATATTGTGGATGTTTAACATTTACATGGAAAGCAAGTCAGTCAGGGACTCATACATGAAAGACAGTATCTTCAGCACAGGGAGCAGCAGAGCAGCAGTGCACAATAGGCTGAGAGACCATTCCGAGGAAAAAAGGCTTCTAGTTGATTTCTATTTTTGACAATGTCAGAGACTAGGGAGCATGCTGGGCAGACATTTGGCCTGAGCCAATCCAGCCCTTCTTAAATACTTAGATTCGCAATGATAATCAAGTTATTGTTTAATTACTGTATGAAGGAAGTCCAGCATCTTTCCTATTCTCATCAATATTTCTTTTCCAAGGACAGTTATCTGAAAGTTAGATGTAGTCTGTTGTCACTGAAGCACCAGCAAAGTAAGAGAGCAAGACATGAAATGCATCATGGCATCTCTATTTTACAGACTGCGTTCTCCACTCGTGCCTCATGTACATTAAGAGGTTACTCATGCCTCATGTTATGTTTTTCCACTTCTTCTTTCCCTTCTTCATGTATAGAGAAATCTCTGCCCTTCTAGTTTTGCTGACTAAATATTTGTTTGGCTAAAGTCAGTACAGGAGAGCAACAACCCATCAAAACTGCTTTTTTATCTCCAAACAATTGTTTATTGTAAAATTTAGTGAGAATTTAATACTGGGTTTGGGATCAAGCAGAAGTTCCACCTCAAATCCTGACACCTTGTCACAGATGGATTGATACACTTCACTCGTAGGAGAAGCAGCAATACGTTTATTGATATAAAACAGTGATTTAACAAAGTTTGGTAGTAGATGTGACAGTGGTTTAACAAGATTCGATGGTGAGATACAGTTGAATATTTACTGCATAGAGCACAGAGTCAGACAGTCAGGAGAATAGGCCCATTGAGTCATGATGTTCAGAAAGGACCTCCTTGCATTCTAAACTCCTTCTCAGAGGGGAGTTCAGATGTGACAGGATCTAATCCTAGTCCCAGTTTTGATCAATGGTTTATATATTCACAATCAACTTTTTATCTCTCCTAGCTATGATTTCAATGTTTCAGTGCATTGGAGTGCATTCAGAATATCTGATGCGATAAGGAATCTCTCAACCTCAAGGAGTAACTTTGTGCAGCATCCCTACTCTAGGGCAAATCCTAGCATGCAGCCCATCACCATTCAGGAAAGTTCAATGGGCCCTGGGCTGTCCACTGCTTATGGAATAAGATAATTGACTTGTATTCACTTAACGACTTCAATTGTTAGTTTCTTCCAAATTTAGCTTGAGTCAGACATTGGCCAGCACTGTGGTTAGGTGGGTGCATTGCTCAAACTAGCCCTTGGCTATTGTACTGGTATCTGTCTCCCCCAAATCCCCATGACCAGACACGTCCAATACAGCCACCACTGGTGGTTATCACTTCAGCAGTGTTATGGAAAACACAGGTCAGGTGGAGGAGCAGAGGAAGCAGACTGTCACACACCATTCCTATCACAGAATCACAGAATCATCCGGCCGGAAGAGACCTCAAATTGGCCAGCACTGTGGTTAGGTGGGTGCATTGCTC
>NW_010401773.1:0-218 GCF_000710305.1 Buceros rhinoceros silvestris
TTGTTTAGTCTGGAGAAGAGGAGGCTGAGGCTCTCTCCAACGACCTGAAAGGAGTTTGTGGGGAGATGGGGGTCGGTCTTTTCCTCCATGTTACGAATGACAAAATGAGAGGAAATGGCCTCAAGTTACGTCAGGGGATATTTGGTTTGCATATCAGGAAAAATTTCTTTATACAGAGGGTTGTCAAGTATTGCAACAGGCTGCCCAGGGAGGGGGGG
>NW_010401773.1:497-1207 GCF_000710305.1 Buceros rhinoceros silvestris
TAAAAGACATGTGGATGTGGTGCTGAGGGACATGGTTTAGAGACCCTGACAGTGCAGGGTGAATGGTTAATCTTAATGGTTAATCACTTTAATCAGTGATCTTAAAGGTCTCTTCCAAGCACATTGTGATGGGGTGGCAAAAGATCTCCTTTTTAGGAGAATTTGCTTTAACTATCCAATTATATTCCCTGCCATGTAACATCAGCTGCATCTTTTCATTGGTTAAAAGTTTTCGCAGGTCTGTTCGATTTTTGCACTGTCTCTGCTTGAAAAAAGCTGCGCTGCGCCTGCTTTAAGACAGTCTTTCTGCACTCTCGGCCACCCCAGACCACATCAGAGCAACCCCCTCTGGACTCTGGCAGGCGTGCCTGAGAACGACTGAGTTGTTTTTGCCGGAAAAGCTGCCATGCCGCCTCGGCACGCCGCATCGGAGCCCTGCATCAGAGCTCCGCCACAAGCGCCGAGCCCGGACTGCCCGCGCGCCCGAGAGCTGTTTGCTTTTGCTTTGCTCCATTCCGCGACAGAGACTGGTAGGACTTTGTGCCAATTCCACTCTATCTCGCGCTGCCGGCTAATTCGTAACTGCACGGGTCTCTGTGCTCTGCTCACGCGGCAGAACCACGTGGCCGCCGCCATCTTGGATCGCTGCCGCGGTCCGTGTTTGCTTTCGGTTTAACTCTTGCCTTCCCAAAACCCTCAATATCTCACTG
>NW_010401773.1:1387-2716 GCF_000710305.1 Buceros rhinoceros silvestris
CGTTTTTACCTTGGCCAAACCAGTGACACACATGATTCTGTGATTCTGTGAAATACCACGAAAAGAACAAACACTTACATAAGTGCTCCATTTGCCTGTAGTGCACTGAATGGTCAAAGAATCCATCCATCATGGTACTTCTCATACTTGGTACAAGTGGACTGCCCTTGTTGTGTTACCCTGTAAATACTAGTCTGTACAATAGAGATATGAAAACCTTGGCGGTCTGGGAAAGGAATGAGAAAAAATCTAAACTACAAGTCTAAGGTATAGAAGAAGACGAAACAGAAGAGAAAGTGCAGGCTGACCTGTTTGGAGACTGATACTCAAGCCACATGCGTAATAGCTCTGCAAAATTATTAATTAGTTTTTGAATATGTATGAGTGTTTTGGGGGAAATAATGAATATGCATGTAATTGGGTGATACAAGCTTTGGCTGGGGCAGCATACAGGGTGTGAGATTTGGGGAAGATACACCCCTCGCATCCGGTGCTGATAAGAAAATGCTGCTTCTTAATGATACATTGGTGTTAAGGAGTTTTTCTTCCAAATTTTCGGTAACACCCTGATGACTCCAGTGAGCACATTTGGGAAATAAAGAACACCCTGCACAGAAAGCAATATTATAGAATGACTTCATTTTTTTACGTGGCCATTATATGGCTATGTGGACAATCCACTCAAGATTGCAAACCAAGGCTATGCAATTAGCCCTAGAAATACCTGACCAGAAAATTGTCCCATGGGGTATGTTTACTCTGACTCCTTGTTGATGGCCAGTCTTGAATAGGAATGGATAAAACCACAGGAAGAAAAAAAGCCCATTTGGGCCATCAAGGTGTGACAATAAATTGCCTGTAGCAAAGATAAGTATTCATACAGCATGTGAGTGCACACATCCCAAACCCAGGTCACAGAAGAGTGCCAAAACACTAAAGTCAGCCACTGTATAAAAGGGGGATATCACAGCCCTGGTTCCATCAATAAATCTAGACTGGCAACACAAAGGAGAATCAGTCATGGCCCAATTGGTTCTTGAGATGCAGGCCATGGAGGCCAAAATGATACCTGTCTCTGGGTCAGAGAATAAGGGACAGACCTTTCACTAACAATTACTGCCTAGGTCATTCGAGACTGTGAAGTATGTGCTGTAGTAGAGAAAGCCTGGCAGAGATAATTACTTGTTGCCTACACCTGAAAGAATATGTGGAAATTTGGCGACACTTGTTGGCAAGCTGACTATATGTGGGCGTGACCCCCCGGCCGGTCCAGGAAGCAGCCCTGTAAGCCTGCTGTCAGTCAACAGCAGGAGGCGTGTTGTTTAGGAG
>NW_010401773.1:3021-3270 GCF_000710305.1 Buceros rhinoceros silvestris
GTTTGCTGCAGTTGTATTTTAATAAAGGCCTTGTGTGCACACAAACTGTTGTCGCATTGTCCGCCCCGAATATTTGCGACATATGATTTACCCCTACAATTGGTGACCCTGACGAACGAAACGACAGAGAGTCAGGCTACAATTGATGACCCTCCAACACACGAGACTGCAGAGAAGTCAGCTGCAGAGGACTAGACCGCAGGGACGCTGTGGTAGGGCAGAAAACCGGCGAGGAGCTAAACGGCAGGG
>NW_010401773.1:3830-4207 GCF_000710305.1 Buceros rhinoceros silvestris
ACACCGCCGGGGAAAAAAAAAAAATGAAAGAGAGAAAAAAACCAAAACAAAATATGGGTCAGCAGCAGTCGACCTGAGAGGAAGATTTAGTATTTTCGACATGGAAAGGCTTGCGGAAGCATAGGGGAGTGAAATGCGATGATTACGAGCTCACACGAATGCTTTTATGGTCTCGGCAAAACGGCTTTGATCCCACCCTTGATGCGGCTTTTAGTGTATGGACTTGGCGTTGCTTATAGACGCTTTAAAAAATCGCACCAAAGGGCAGGCCGCAGCTGCCAGCCCCACCGTGAAACTACAGTCGAAGTCTGAGGTGCCTTTAGCAGCCACGGACAAATTTACTCGCTTATCTCTCCACAGCTCCCTTACGAAAACAT
>NW_010401774.1:0-9903 GCF_000710305.1 Buceros rhinoceros silvestris
TCAATAAAGGTCTGTGATTTAAACATTTCTAAAAATTAATACCCATCAGCTTTACAAATAGGTTATTTGGAGATGTGTCTGTAACTTTTCTTTCTCCTGATAGTACCACTTAGAAATACCTTCCCTTTTTTAATTCTTCAGACCTAGATCCAAATGTTCAGCCATTCTACTACGACCCTCAGAGGACAATTCACCAAAACTATCCAGGAAAAAAACCCCTTCTCGGCAGAATTTTTTTTCTCTTGAAATCACTTTTCTTGTACAGAAGCTTGAAGGCTGAATTTAAGGGAAAGGGACAAGAGCTACATGCCAGCAGAATCACAGGTTACAAGTGTGCTTTAAGAAACAAAGATCTATTTTAAAACCAAAACACAAAGGAAATAGTTTACTTTTCCAAGGGAGCTTGCTAATTTCAATTACACGTTCATTAATATTAATAAATATCTGTACACCATGATAAGTAAATGTGGTGTTTTATAAACAATACTGTAAAATATTCTTCATCCTCAAAAGCTTATAACTCCAGGATAAAATCCTGCATCAAGGTCCATGTAGGTGAGTGTTTGTATAATCATATATCAGACAATATAACAAAACCCCAATAGAAACAGAAAGATAAGAAATACAACAACAATCAGCAACACGGAAAATATCCTTAGGAGATGGGGAAGTTTACTGAAAAGATGTGCTGAAAGCTGTTTCCTGGGAATCATTCAAAGTAGTTTTCAAAATGCAAAATGTCATTCATCCCAAAGAGAAGTCAATAATTTGACATGATGTGCTCTTCATGTTAGGAAAAAAAAGAGGTATGTTGGGAAAGTTTGCAAGTGCTCAAAAAAAAAAAAAAAGGGAAAAAATGGCAGTGGTATCTTCAGCAACTGTGAAAGGCAGTTGTGGAAGGGACAGATGGGTGGTCAAAGATGCTGAAGAAACACACTAATTACGTGGCTCTCACCACCACATGTGATATCATTCACCCCGAGCAGCACAAGCTCTCCGAAACAAAAATCAGCACATTTTCCAAAGAGCTTCAAGAAAACTTAGTAAAACCAGATTCTGCTTTTTTTGGCAATTTATGTTAATACACTGCATTCATGTTTTCTGTGTACAGTATATGAAACAGCTGAAATTTGAATGAATGTTTCCCATAGAATATCCAGCATATCAAAACAGCAACAAATTAAATTCACAAGAAGTTTCCGATTTAATGGAGACCTTCACTTTCATTAGAAAGCCTGATTTTCATATCCTGCGCTGGAACGCTTATTCATGATCATATGTAGAACATGCTGACAGTAACATGCTGTGGTATGACGACACCGGTATACTCCTCATGATGGGTTTGCTGACTTCCAAAGTTTAGCACAGAAGCTTGTTTCTTTGTTTTACTCATCGTCATTTCCTTTGTTTTAAAGGTGAGAGCCAACTTTAAATTTTAAATTGCTCTGCTTCAAATACCTGATGAATTACACAAGTTATACATATATACATTACATATGTTTATTACATAACTACTGCAAAATCATTTTACCTTATAATATAATACAATTACAGGCTGGAAATTGGCCACATTTGACTAGTTCAACATTTCTCAAATCTAGTCCCAGACAGCATTTCTCCCCAAAGGTACATAAACGATATGTGAACCTCCCAGAGGACAATCCTAGAAGAAAAGTGTGCAAGAAGCCTTCCCAGAAAGAAAAAGAAATGGGAAGAGTGATGTGTTTCAGAGGCACACATTGCACATGTAATAGAGGGGAAAAAAGATGCTTTACCACTGCCATCTTTGTCCAGTGAGAAACCTAAAGCAAATTAAATGCAGCTGGATCCGCTCTTCGCTGTCAATTGACTTGGTTCCCTGCCCAGCTCCCTTAATACATTGCCATTGCTAGGGTTTGTCTGGGAGCTGCAACCGTAAATCACGCTGTGAAGCGGCTTCCTCTCTTCTCGCACACACCTGCGTAGGAAATGTGGCAAGGGGCAGTGTTAGGCATGCTACCGGGACCATAGGCAACACGGCAACCCTAGAAGCAGCCTGGGATGGGCTGCTGCAACTTAAAGCAGCCGGGGGTTCTTTAGACCTGCAGAGCAGCTGAGAATCTATGGGGTAGGAAGATGGCACAAATATTCTAGAGGAAGACACAGGAGGCCTCAGCTCAGGCAGCTGCTGGAGGCCCTAACTGTGCACAGCCAGTGCCAGCAGGAGCCTCCAAAGAGCGGGACCAGACAGGAGTACAGATGCACTGATGAATGGCCCAGAACAGGCAGAGCTGCACTTGCGAAAGCCGTGGGGAGCTTTGGGCAGTTGCCATACCTGCCTTCGGGGTCTGGCTTGGATGCATCACTCCCCTACAAGTACCTACCTGGGGCTTGTTTTCATCTGAGTCCCTCAGGCCACACATGATAGATGGTTCTATTTCCTTAGTGAGGATTAAAGGTAACGAAGAGACCAAGATATCTTTTATTTCTTCTATCCTAGATTTGATGGCTTTGCCAGACCCTCATCCCCAGGGATTCCTGTTTTGAGAAACATTGCTCTAGATAACAACTTAGCTGTTTTAAATAACGCCATTTATAACGCAGCCGGATGGTCTGTTCGTCATATGCAGTAATGCATTACATCCATTACACTAAATCCACCATGCTTTTAGCCCCAGAATGAATGTGCAACGTCCGTTTGCCTCCTACCTCATTGGCTGTATAATAAATGTAGAATATCTGTCACACTATCTCATTATGTCTGGTTTGTCTGTGAAGTGTTTGACAAAGCACATATTACAAATGACTATTCATAATGAGTTATACACAGATCTATTGTATAGACTGTGATAGAAATATAGTGTAGCTAGGAACTGACACACAGTATTGAGCCATCACACTATTACAAGAGAGAAGGAGAATACTGGAGTCAAGACCCGTCTTATTCCTCCTCCTCCCCAGCAGCTACCATCATCCTTGCAGCTTACAGACTGTGACAAATAGGTTTGGACACTTTGCCTAAGGAAAAAAAACAACAGCAAACCTACATCGGGAGAGGTATGGTGGTCCAAACGAGTAGTAGGAAACTCAAAACACGAAACCACCAATTTTTACTGAGAGAAGATTAAATCATGGATTTTTGTTAGCTTCTGCCTCCATGCCTCCATCTATAAAATGAAGATCCCCTCCAACAGGCACGATGTGGTTTCATTAATATTCACCCAGTAGTTCCCACCTTTCCAGTGCTTTTGTAGCATGGAGCTAATCACTAAAAACTGTTAGTCTAACCATTCCTGGCAGTCCACCATGTCTTAGCAAGTTCTGCTTCCATTTAGTTACTTCTGACTTTAAGTTCCTTCCCTGGAAAAAGTATCAGTTACTAAAAGGACGGCAGTGTGATCTGATTCTCAGATATTCTTATCCCCCCTCCAAGATCAGGGTTCAGTTTAAATCAGCAAATATTAAGTATAACTTTAAAGTCTAGACACGATCTACCAGATTATTATTTGTCTTAAGGTTTACTGTGTGGTATCCAGCACAATAAAAAGAACTGGGTTAATTCCCCGTGTTTGCAAACCTAGAAACACAAACAAACTCCCATTTATAATATATTTTTTACCCTCATGACTTCCAAGAGGTGCTAACAATCTACAATCAAAATTCTCCAGATTGAATCCTTGGCTTTTAAGGGCAAAGCTCTCTTTGGATCCAACTACAGTACCAGAATTTATTGCAAACATAGATGTTGAATAACATCCAGTTCAGATTTATATGCAACCATCGTTAGCAGAACTGCCTAAATCAAAAGATAGCACATATTTCCATCAATTCTTCCAAAATAGCTTGTAGCATATAAAAAAAAAAGTTACACAGGTCTATAATCTCTTAAGGACTTAGTATCCATACTAGAGTTTTAATCTTAATTTTACATTTTCTCTTTGACTGCTCAGCACCGTATAAATCAGCTTCAGAGACCGATGGAACTGCTGTCCCAGTGAATATGTGCCTACCAATCCCGCATTTTATCTAAGGTTAGTCCATTGAAATATTTGACTTTGCTTTGGAAGTCTGACAAAAATCACTGCTCAAGGAGATGTGGCTGTACAAGCATATTTAGCTGAGGTTTAAGCCGTCACTGAGATGGCATAAGGCTTCATACCGTATAACACACAAAATTTATGACATAGATGTGCCCTCAGGGATTTCTTTCATGATTCAGCAAGTCTCCTTTTGGTAACAGTAGAAAATGTAAGCAGGTATTACAGTTCTGGAGGGGCTGCCTTGGCATTTTTTCTCTACTTATTGCCGTGTGGCCACACCTCAACATGCTGAGCACAAGTCAACAAAGTCCAACAAATCTGACTTGTAAATGCTCTGGAGAAACTACAAGCAATACCATTGTCTTTAGAAAGCATTCAAAGAAAAGAAAAGAAAAAAAGCAGTTGACACTTGACACATGGACTAAGGCCAGCCAAGTGTTTTGAAGGCTGTTCCTTCCTGCTTTTATGATCTGCTAACTTCTTGTTGTTAGTTTTTAATCCAGTACCATGCCCAAACAGACTGCTTCATTCTTACCTCTAACTGGGCTTTGGGAGAAGTAAAAATCTCATCTTCACACATTTCTACACCTTTCCACAAACCTCTAAGCCAAATGGTATAAATAGCACAGAGCTCTTCTTTGAGACTGGACTCTTTGTGTCCTTGGGATAAATAATTACTCCTACAGAAAGTAAACAAGAAATGTCTAACAGTGGGTTAATTCATATGATGGAATAGGGCAACTGACACCTTTTAGAACAGACTTGAAACAAGAATTCCAAACTACCCTTAGGCAGCTCTTGAAGAAATTTAATATGGACACGTACCAAATATTACTTACATAATACCGGACATGGTCATTATACATATTAAAAACTATAAATGGTACAGAGGGGAAAAAAAAAAAGCAAATGCGTCTACTACAGAGCCCCAAATGCTGGTTATGTAAAAACTGTAACAAATAAAAAACAAACCACCACACAAAAACCCCCAGGCATGTGACTTCTTCTGGAAATGTATATGGTTTACTGAACAACCGTACCTTAGAAATAAAATATGAGGAGTCAAAACAGTTAAAGGGCATTTCCTGGTCCACTTGCTTCATTCTCACAGTAAGGATGTTCTGTGCTGCCTCAGCCAAGGAAATAATTCTAGCATGTGTGTCTGCCTGTCTCCAGTGAGGGCAGCACTTAGGTATGTGCTGAAATTAAGTATTCCATGAAGTATCACGTCAGTGAGGTTTAACTGTGTGATTACAGATTGACAAATGTTTCCATGATCTTCTGAACTAAGACTTCTCCTTACTGTCAGTAGTATATAAAATGGAAATGGATTGTTGGCAGTTATATTAAAAGAGCTGGGGCACCTACACTTCATCTTAAATAAAAGATGAGGAAGAGAAGAAAATAATAAGTAGCATTTGCAAAATGAAGCGTATCACCCTACTCTCTGCAGCTTAATTTATTAAGAATGTTATCAATGTAACTTGACTGGAAATTGTAAGCATACACATATAAGGAAACACCTGAAAACATAGGTCTCTCCAGCTGACAATAGCAAAGAGAAAATCTAAAGCCTGAAAGCAGCTTTTCGGCATAGCCTGAAAATAATAAGGTAAATTATTTTAAGTAAGAATATTTGATCAATGGAACAAAATACTTAGAACTATGACAACTTTCCAAATATCTAAATGTGACAAGTGTGTATAAGATGGTCATGTCCCCTTTTGGATTAACTATTTAAGAATGATTTTTTTAAAAATAATAGATAAATCTCAGTTTGATTCATCTAGCAGGTCCAGGAATTTATTTGATTTTGCTGCAAGCACTAAACAATCATTAGAAACAGTGTTAACTGTTGAGTATCAATTGCCAAAATTCTAGCAATTCAGTTATTTTAAAATTATTTAATCCAATCAAGTGTTTCAAAATCAACACTGTTCTTTCCACTGGAATCAAACAAACTTTTCCCTTTTATCAGCGAAACAGAAATACAATGCTACTGCTAACCTAGTTTTATTTCTGAAGATACATTCTAGCTCGAAATATCAGACGAATATTATTCCTGATACTTTGACAGCAGCAGAGCATTGCACATGTAAGTTCCTGCTTCGGGGTGGAAATATTTGAGAAGCAAAGCTTTATTCAACATAGGGATGGCAAAATCTGGCATAGCGTGTGATTTGTGAAAGACTTTTTAAATAGGCTTTAACATGAAACGAGAAGATTTTCTTTTAAGCTGAGACCCTTATGTTTAATTAACATTTAATTAATTAACATTTAATTTGTGGGTGTTTTCCCCTGGTACTGTCAACACATTTGTATTGCAAAGAGGCGGTAAGAAAGCACTTCCATGGATGATGCAAACCCTGCAAATTCCTTTGGTAGCAGCCAAGCACTAGGAAGCATAACGGATGAGGCACCCATTCCTAAGTTCAAAACAAGGCTAAACTTCACGCATCTTACGGAAGTTGATTTGTGGCTTTGGAAGGGAGCACAACATGGACTATGGTGAATACTTGTATGTCCACAGATATCTTTAAGTAGCCTCTACCGCGATCAGTGGCAGGTTTTTCACATTGCAGGTTATGACCTCTGCATCTTATAATGGCAACCCATTCAGACGTTCTCAGTCTAAGAAACCAGTTTTGAATCTGAAAGCGTATATTAAAACTACGATCATGTAAATGTATTAATTTCTGCTGCTAACTAAATACTAAACGTACACCAATTCTGCCATTTGATGTGCAAATGAAATAAAAGAAGGAAAAAAAAAGAACAAATCAACAACATAGTTACTTAAAGGCAGCTACCTCTGGGCTACATTTCTTGTTTTAGATTCAGCCTGTGAAACTCTTACGTGTATTGCTGAACTCATGGAAATATATTCAAAGCTTTCACAGACCTTACTGAAACAAGAGCTCACATGTGCACTGTGAAGGAAAGATGGAATGGTTTTGGTATCTTCTTGTTCATAATTTTCTCACAGTTCATAGATTTTCAGGATGGGTGCATGACATGGCCTGAGTTGGGAAGACTCAGCATCCTTCTTTCAAACGTTCCAGAGGTTATGGGGGATGGGATCTGCTGACTCAGGATTGCGTAGGGTCTCCAGTGGATTTTCTGAGATACTACTATTTGGTAGGGGCAGGAGAAAAGGGCTGAGTTTTGATCAGCTAAAACTAAGCAGTTACTTTTGTTAATTTGTTTAGTTATTCTGGACTTTATTACTCCCCAGGAACAGGAAAGTCTTTCTGGCAACTATTCAGCCAGTTAGCTGAAGCCAAGATATTAGCAGTGATTCAACTGTTTTTATTCCGTAGTTTTCCTAACTAGTTGACATGGGAAAGGAGAAGCAGCAGATGAAAACCGACGGATGATGGCTGGATGACATCACTCTTGGATCAATCTCAAGAGCAAGGTTTTACAGCATGATAAAAAAAAACATCACTGGATAAACATCTGACCACAAATAGTTCTTAATGGTCATTGTTAAACCAGCAGGGAAGGATCTACAATTTAAAAACAATGGTTGGAAATATAGAAGAAAAAACAAAACAGAACAACCCACACCAAGAAAACAAAACAACACAAAAAGAACCAATACAGATGGACATCACTGATCCATATACACTGGGAGGACTAATGAAATATAAAATTTATAGAATGGGACAATGACTAATATTAATTCTCTCTGAGAATTAGGGAGTTGCACTGACAAATCAAGAGTGCTTCTTTTCTGAGAGAAAAGCATGTTACTGAGCTGCATTAGTATCAGCATTCTGCTTTAAAAAAATTAAAAATCACAATGACAAATTTGAAGTACTACCCCATCTTTGAGTAGGCTATAAAGAGAGATTTGGATTTAAAGACATGCATTTTAAAAGGAAATGGGGCAGATCCAGTAACTTTTGATGAAGAAATGGGGGATTTAAAAAAACCCTGGCCTGAGTACCTAAAGAGTAAAGCAGTAAGAGTTTCATAACATGATATGGAAAATTCTGATGGAGTATTTGATAATTTTAAGAACAAACTCTCTAAAGGTACAGTTTTGTGGAATTACGAGGTTTTGCTGATTTTTCAAGCCAGGCTAAACACCCATCTGTTACAGAGTGCTTAGGGATAATGAAGTTAATTCTGCCATAATCCCAGGAAATGGACTACAAAATCTGTCAGGCACCTTTCACACTGAATGCTTCTATGAAATACTTGACACATTATTTACATGACAGGGAAAAAAAATATCTTGGGAACCCTTGGTATTCTAGAGCAGAAGTAAGGCAAGTGCAGATCACAAATATTGGTTCTTGTTCATCAGAACTAAGTAGTTTGTTCTATTTTCCCCATGTGACATTTCTTTGGGTGGAAAAAGGGACAGTTACAAGTGGATTAAGAAAGCGAGCAAATTGAATGAAGTACTCTAAGCAGCACTCAGAAGGCAGGCCAATAATTTCAGCATCAATATAGAACATGTAACATTGAGAAACAAATGACCAAGCATTCTCTGCAGTCAGACTTTGATGTTGGAAGGTGGGTGGGCCCCCAAGCCATCTCATGTTGCCTCATTGCATTTCCTTTAGAGCATTCCCCATCCTTAGCACATCCTATTCCCCGAACAAAGGGCTACATCTTCTCTGGGCTCTGTTTAGTGGGGTTTTGACATCTTCTCGCCTAATTCTAACTCTCTTCTTTCCCTCACTGAAATGTTTTCCCCCATTTTTTTTTTTTTGAAGGATGAGGACCATCCTGCCAGGTGGATATTCCCCAAGTCTCACAACTCTACTCAAATGGTCTCTTATCAGGGTGCCCCTGAGCAGTGAGAGCTCATAACTCATTTGAATGGGAAACATTTGGGGGCTCGCCACACTTCATCCTACAAGACTGTTGACACTTAGCAGCTGTTAGTGTCGCTCTCATTTTTACCAACTGGGAGCGTGTCAAAATGTTACACGCACATTCAGTGGTGCAGTTTCTCCTCTTTCAGTTTAATATGAATTAAGCACACACATCAAGGGGAAAATACACTCCACAGTTGCTAAGTATTTTACATGTTCATTTTCTAAACTTACTTGCTATGGGGAAAAAAATAATGCAAGTTTAAGGCACTCTAGGAAAAATAATCTTCTCTCAAAGCCAGTTATTACAGTAATGACATCATTTAACTATGCAAAAGTTTATTACACAACAGGGCAATTAAAATCACTGTAGCACACTTTTAATTTAAAGAAACACAAAACCTTACAGCAAGTTCTTGGTAATCTAGACAAAGTGAGATTGGCAAGCTCCATCAAATTCCCAACAGCCAACTCTGCAAAACTGAAAACTTTGCTGGCAGGCTCATTAGGGAGGACTAGAGTGGAATAGCCATAGACTCGAGATACATGACCATACACAAATGGAGGAATATGGAGATATTGGATCGCTTCTTTCCAAAAGGTAAAGCTTCTTGTCCTGAAACAGAAGTGAGCTCCAATGCTAGATTAAGACAGCATCTTTATGACCCATTCACATAAGCACTCGTCGCCTGAAAATAAGTGTACATGGGACATCATCTACTATACACGTGCTTTATTTCATAGCTGGTGCTAGCAGCCACAACATGTACATCTTGACTGCAGTTTTTGTTCTTCGTTTTGAAAATAAAGATATGGTTCTTCTTTTCTGAAATCTTTGTAACCAACAAGCAGTCAGGATAAGTAAATTATACCAGTTGTGTTATTATTTCACTGTTTAGACATACGTACATGCTAGTGACAGGGAAAACCGTTTCATCAATGGATCACCCAGGCTCTGGGCTGACTCTCAGCTCTGGAGTATTTAGACACTGTCATTTAAGATGTCACCACTGGCAGCTGTCACCCACCTCTAAACTTAGCACCAGCAGGAA
>NW_010401774.1:10023-13094 GCF_000710305.1 Buceros rhinoceros silvestris
TGCAATTCATAGCCCGACATATTTCCTTAAACCACCTTTGTCGCCTAGTCAATGCATCTGTGCCCCAGACTTACCCACCTGCCTGTGAATCGCAGCAGCTGAAGATCTGGAGTCCATTTACTCTTGCTGCCCCTGCAGCAGCGGACTGACAGCTTCTGGTGACAGCAGCCTGTGTTGCCACTAGGACTACCATGCTGCCGCTACCACCACCACATCATCCCTAGGACACCGTCAGCTCACAGTCACAGGTGTTACAACCAGTCAGTCTGAGCATGTCCCAGGAGCA
Organism: Buceros rhinoceros silvestris; assembly: GCF_000710305.1. Taxonomy (NCBI): domain Eukaryota; kingdom Metazoa; phylum Chordata; class Aves; order Bucerotiformes; family Bucerotidae; genus Buceros; species Buceros rhinoceros. The sequence goes on from NW_010401774.1 coordinate 10,310, forward strand.
ATTCTCCCCATAGTGCTAGCACTACTAACAAGTTCTCTTTTGGGACGGAATGTATTACAAACATTGTTCTAAAACACAAGCTCTCTCTAATTGGTCTCTTTCAAGTAGATCACCACACAATTATTCATTTGTGATGCTTAAGAAGTCGGTTCTAGATAAAATAATTTACCATGCAGCAGCAGGCGATGTATGAAAGAACTGGGAAAGCTGAGATTGGCTGTAAAATATGTGCTCTGACAACTTGCAAGAACTGTTTCTGATAACACACGTGCTAGCATACACACTCAGCCAAAAAATTAACATTCATATGCCAGAGAAATGAAACCAAATAAGCATGCTGCATTCCTTTCTTCTGCAAATAATTCATCCTTCATCCACTGCTCTCTGCTCCTCCTTTTCCAACTTTTTCTTTTTGAAATTAGAAGAACAGAAAATAAAAATAAAAAGAGAGTTAAGCTCTATTAGCCCTGAATTACTTAGCTGCTATTGGTTTATGTTGGTAAAAAAAAGAAGGAAAATTATTTTGGGAATATCTTCCAGTCATCAGACTACAGCTCATGAGAAGTCAATTTTTAAATATGGACAGAGATTCATTCAAAGTCTCATATAGGAATAGCAAATATTTTTGAAAACAAAACTGTTTGGATTCAAAATCCTTCACCAGATGCCCATGCTCCTGCAGGTTGGGACATGACAAACCACAGTTATTCGTAATGAAAGGTAGAGGTGTCACCACAGTGGGACCTAGTATACCGGTTCTGCCACAGACTATGTTGAAACTGCCTGTCTTCTTAGATGATCATTTCAAAGAAAAGAAAAAAAACACAGCAACAATACTACAAGGAAAGGATTTTTTTTTTTTAAAGGCTGAAATGTTTAGAGTTCACATAATCCACATGGAAACCCGGAAGATGCTGCCTGAAGAACAGCTCAGGGAAACGACTGTCTTTATTTAAGATTGTTTATTGAAACAATCTTGATTGCTTTTCCTCATACACCTCTACAGACTGTGAATTTTCAGCTACTCCAAAAAGAAGAGCTGTATTTGCAAAACAAACTTCTAAGTAGAGTTTAAAACAAGCTTTCCCTCATTTCAGCTTGAGGTGTGGATTTTCTACAAACTGCTAAGAAGTAACTGTATTGCCCTACCTACCAGCTCTTGTAGAGGAAGGATGTTCAGGCTAAAGGGATTACCCTAGTTTAACGGAACGAGATTTACCAGTCATGGACCTAGTAACGGCAACATCTAATCTAAAATAAGCACACAGCTAAACAAATTTATTTCACAAAGGCTCAAGCCAGATTTAACATACCAGGAAACACACAGTTGGTTCTTCACTACTTTTGATAGAGACGGAACTTACTGCTGTTTTTTGACCCTGATATTAGATAGCAGCAGTTGCAGGAGGAAGATAAAGCATGTCTTGATAAACACTTAGAATAGCCCAACAGACTGCGCTTAACTCATCAAGCAGCATCCCTCGAAAGTGTTGCTTTATACACTGTGGCTACATATCTTCATAACACCATAAAAAACCCCCAAACACTTCCAACCAAAGCACACAACCTTATGCTACACTCAGCCACCCAACAAAAGATGCATTAGCAATTGCTCCGGATTTGGTTAGCTGCACAGCCCCTGCACTGCTTTGGGGTTTTTTTTCACCTGGAGAAGAGAACACTGCAGCATGGCAAGAAATACTGTCCCAGAGCTCTCCTTTCCTAACCGTGATCTCAAGCTTGTTTCCACACCATCCTTTCCTGCATGCAGCCACCTCTCACTGTGACAGCTGTAGCTTTCCATTAGGTCTAGTAAGTGAAGTGTTTCCCAGGAAGAAGTTGCAAAACCAATAAAGCAATTAGTGACCAATTAAATTAATTAACACTGTTTACCTACAGGAGAACGGCAAGCCTTAAACAATTAGCAGCAAGTTTATTTTTAAGAGTAAAAAAGTCTTTTGAAAACACCTTCTGAGTGACAGTGTTTGTTTACTGACAGCCATCCAGGTATTACGTTTTTCCATCCTCTCCTAACTCGTTTCAGATGTTGAGAGAGTCATTCAAACCAGGGTGTGCTTGATTCAAAGAGGGGAACCATTTTTCACAGGAACAATGGTTTAGGGCTGTGATCTTGTGGACCGATTGTGAGCTGACTTTAGACAATGATTACACCAGCAGTCATGTGGAGATTTATGATTTATCAGCACCTGAGCAACATCAGAAAATTAAACCTTCTGTTCAGCTCCCCAAGTAGAATATGAGAAAAGTATTTCCCAGCCTACTGGGGGAAAATTCCTCTTCACAGAACAGAAACCCATGACAAATATAAACTGCATCTATCTCTTGCATGTAACTGTATATTCATGTGCACAAGTTTCTGGTCCCTTGCCCTTAGGGTGGGTGAGGACAAGAGAACAGACCAGGTCTCGTTAAGACCATTCTGTCTCAGCTCTGCAAATAACCACCACAAAGAGAAGTCTGTGACTCTTGCAGTGGGGAAACTGTATGAATTTTTGCTGTAGTCATATGAAACCGATAAATATCCAATACATTTCATGCAGACCACCAAACATCAGCCTTCTAGTTACGTGAACATGGATAGGGCTGAAAGCATTAACCAGAGAGTACCAAATTGCATCTCGTTAATTAGAGAAGTTGTTAATATTTACATTCCGCAAGAATTTCCTTTTGTCTTCTATATTGAATTTAAAGTAGGATCTAATAACACATCTTTTTTGCCTCTTTTACAAACCCTTCTTTTCTAGTATATTGAAATGTTATCTTC
>NW_010401774.1:13183-38409 GCF_000710305.1 Buceros rhinoceros silvestris
CGCTCTTCCCTCTGGGTCCACTGCCCTCCAAGTGATTCCCTGAAACACATCAAGCATGACTAAAGACCCCCAGACTTGAAAAGCCTGCTCAACGGATACTTCATCCAAAATACGATCAGCAAATTTTCTCATATATTAAAAAAAAAAGAAACCAGCTGAACACAGACCCTATTTTACTGTGTAGTCAGAGAATTATGGAGTAAGTGGGACAAATACGATCTCTGCCTCACATCAGTCCAATGGAACGTATATTGTGCTCATGGCTTTATAGAAGCATAAGAAAGAAATTTGGTTTGATGTCCATATATCTGTCTACAAAGATGATTTGCCCGCAGTTGGTAAATGATACCAGAATTAAGGACTCTGTCTCCTCAGTACCTCTGTCTTGCTTTGACTCCAGTTTGCTTAAGTTCTTTACAAAAATAGGATAATAATAAAAACTGGTTTTGATAACTGCTGCTCTGATTTCATCATATAAGTGCGTAAGATTTATCAGGTGACCTTTTAAAGGGAAAAAAAATGATGAAGCAGTTCTTCTAGAAGTCAGAGGACCAGTATGCAAATTTCTCAGCCCAAGAATGAAGACCACATTAAGCTTTCAGGGGAAATGGACCACATAAATGATTACCCTATTGTTAATAAAACTGTTTTGACTAGTTTTGTTGAGAACGAATCTTTTTTCTTCCTTGACTTTTCATCAAGGGAAGATATTTTGAGTCATATTTATTTTTGCTTTCAAATAAATTCTTAACTCTCATTATATTAATGGAAAAAATTAATAGGACTTTTCATATTTTTTTAAAATAGCTGAAACTTTGAACTTACAACTTCAAAATGATAAATTAAGTATTTTGTAAAGAAGGAATTATAGATTTTTCCTATCATCCCTGGGAATGTAGGGATGTTAAGGGAGATAAAAGAGGTTTTTCTATTTTACTTCAGGAATATATAGATAGAATGAAAAACTTATTTTAAAATATCAAGTATGTGGAACTTGCAGAAAAAAATACAATACTCAGCCTATTTTTAGATAGGTCTTACTAGATTAACTATATGATAAAATAGCTTGCAAAAATCCTGGAAATTTAGGTTTTAAAGTATTTTTAATAAAGAAATGTTTTACATAATAAGGATAAATAGACAGCACCCATGGGTCTTGATGTATATTCGTTTCCATACAGTGAGGAAAGAATTGAGAATTGCTTGATTTTCCTTGTTGAGACAAAAATGAGCTATAGACTGAAGTTGTGCCTTAACCTTCTGTGAATTCACACAGAGAAGCTGCTACTCTTTTGGGATTTTTTTTAACAAGAGTTGTAAAAAACACTTGTATAACGGGATCTAAACTGTGGCGATGTGTACGGTCACTGCCACATCTCCAGACAAATCCTTCCCACCTGAAATTACTAACTGGAATGAAGTTTTGAATCCCCCTTCAAACGCATCAAATTCTGTTCATAGGAGCAACACATCGTTGTCATTGTCCACCTCAGCTGACCTTAACAACCTGGTAGTACGGAAGTGTGCACAGATGGTACACATATTAAACAGGGGTCCCATGAGCTGAGAGCAGTTCATTGCTCTTTCACAGGCCCTATCCACCATCTTCCAAGCAGTACTGCTTCAGCTTCTATAGCTATCCAGCAGGAGGAATTATACTTCCCCTCAGGGATGGATGCTGTGATGGTAAATACACTACAGATGCTCATCTACAACAGAAATAGCACCACAAGGATGGAAAGTTGTGTGGCTTGGCAGCCTTAGGCTTGGATTAGGGCAAGAACTACTCATGGTTTGCCCCTACAGCTGGCACTGGATCCTCCTCTATCCTATTATGCCCTGTGGACTCTGAGGTGCATCAGGGTCTTCTGCTATTTTGAGGACAGGGCATCAAAGGCTGGAGGGTCAAGTTAGAGACAGGGCAGGCCATACTACACTGTGCCAGCCAGGGGTATTGGGACATCCAGCATTCTTTCTATAACATGAGTTTCACCAAAAATCAACAAGGGGCAGGGGTAGAATAATAATTTTTTTAAAATCTTGTCTGGTATATTTTTTCTTCTGTTACTTGACTGGCTTGTCCTTCACTGGTCAGGCTACAAAAAATTTTCTATGTGGTCAATGAGCCTGACCAAATAGAACCAAAATTCAGGGCTTTTAAATCCACTGATTTCATTCAAGTGGTTGTTTACACTAAAATTATTTTTGACCCAACAGTTTTATTGATACTCATCTATTATTCTCATAGTCTTTCACTGAGCTCAGTGTATCAATAATCAACAATGATTCCTGTAGATTTCTATCTCCAACATTTATTTCAGTAATGCTTTTGGTCTAATATCCTGACTTTCTTTGGTAAGGGAACAAGAGACAACCAGCTCTAAGAAGGCGGCTACATATATCCTAGGTTTATAATTACTCAATTTGCAATATTAAAGAGATTCTAGTCCTCAAAGATCATGGATATCTGCTACCTCTGTGTGGGAACATCAGAACTAGCTTTACACCAATCTTGTAGAACACACAGAGCTCAGCATGAGTTAACTGCTTGGTTCCTCACACAGTTTTGTGGATATACTAGAAAATTTACCTTTGTATACACAGCAATTGAGCAGCATCACCTTACAATGGAAATACAAGAACAACAGTAGCATTTTCTTACCCCTAACAATATAAACCATTTGGGGGGACCACCACCACCACCACCACCTACAAATAGTAAGTTATTCTTTGAAATCTAAAGGATTTTGAAGGAATGTATATGCTTCTTAAGTTACTTCCATTCATCTGTAAGTTTGGAGCGGGCCACTGTGAAACCGGTAGGCAAAGCACTTTTTGAAGAAATAGGGAGAAAACTGAAGCATCAGAAGAGTTTGGGGTTGATCTGTGTTTCTGAAGTCCAGGTGAATTTTATCGCTAAGGTCAATGAAAACAACATCAGACTAGAGTCTTTTTGAAAAAAACACCTGCAAAGGAAAAATCCAGTACCCTGCCCACATGAAGTCTGTCTGCACAGCAAGTTCTGAATTTTAATAATAAATAGTATTGGTATTTTTCTTCAGTGTTTCTTTCTGCATCATAACTACATGTCTACACATATTTCACCAGAAAGTATGGGACCTATTTATTTTTTTCTGGTGTGGCATTTCAATAAGTCTTAGAAAACTCCCACAAGGGCATAATTCCAGCACTTAGTATTGCCGGAGCAATGCAGTAGAAACCTTAATTGGGGCTCTCACTCAGATTGAAATATATCCCAATTAACGCCCATCCCATTTAAGCAAAGTTTTCCTGAAGCGTCACTTAATGTAAACCAAATGTCCTCCGCAACTCCTTCCTTCTACTGAAGCATTTTGACCCTTAGCCACCATATTAACACCTCTAATTGTAACTGACAGGGCAATTTCCTGGTTGCCATTGTGTGAGACAAGCAGTGAACACTAGCCACAAGCAATTTATGACCTTTGACTGTCATATTAATGCTTTTAATTGTAATTGACAGGGCAGTTAGGCCAAAAAGTGTCCTGGCAAAGCAGTTCAGGCAGTTGTGAATGTCCCGCTAAAGCATAGGAAGGAGCATCCAGTCATTAAGGTGGAGGGATTGATATAGAGAAAGGGGCAATACCTGTGGTTGGATGATCAGCAAACTCCCTGTAACTGACTATTTTTGGCATTGATTTGCCATCACAATCTCTGCTAAAACCAGTAATACTTTTACTGCATGCATGGAATTTAGTTTTGACTTTTGAAGAGAATTTCCCAAGACATTTGAACGAAAAGTTTTTTCAGGATTCTCCGTCAATGATATGATTTTTAACTTCAAAAATTTTCATGTTCTTTGTGTTTGAAAACATAAATATTTTCACATTGTCTAAATAAAAATAATTGTCTAGAGTCACAGAAAGTATGTGAAGTTAATGGATGTCTGAGCAACAGCTTCAGCAACAATTGCTGAAGCATTCTATAACGTAAAAGGAAATAAGCAAAAGGCTATCTCAAATGGAAGAGAATACAGAAAGTCAGAAAACTGAGCAGTCAAAGGAGATTCTAGTCCAAGTGTGCGTTTCTATGAATGCCTCTTTCAGCAAAGCTAGTTTATCCCCTACCTTCATCATCTTGTTCACAGAGCAGTCCTACGGTTGTAGGTTACATGTCAGCTTGACTGAGAAAGAAATTACACTTTATAGTCAATGTAATACCTTGAGAACCAGTACAGAAAGATCTTCCTTCCCATTTTACTTTCAACTACCATTCCTTCCCCAGGCTTGACCTGACCTTCCCATGTGCCAGCTGGGAGCATGTCTCTCTTGAGTTAATTCAGCTTACTACCTCCTGCAAAAACACACACAGAGTTTTTGGTGGGATTACTTTTCTGCCAATTTACTGAGTTGAATCAACTCAAGATCCCCTGTAAGGGGAAGGGCTGCGTGGCCATCAGAGGGTAGATGGGGGAAGGAGGGATACAAATGCTGCCTTTTGGAGACACTGCAACAGACTGAGGTTAGCCAAGCTCAAAAGATAATTGCAACTTCATCCTGAAAGGCAGTTACAGAGAAAGCATTGCCAAGAAAAGACATACATAGCATTGCATCCTCAGTTAGGATATGTTTCATTGGTTTTGTTACAAGATTTTATATGTTATCTTAAATTAACATAAATGTCATTATTTTTATTATTTTTGAAGTACCCAAATAACAAAGGAATCTGTGTCTTATTTTAGAAATGCTTTATGATGATCTTTACAGCAACGTACAGTCCTTCAGTGACTCCTCCTAATGGGCTTTCAGTGCGCTTGAACATTTTACCCACGCAGAAGTGGATTGTGCACTTTCAAGACTCTTGACATAAAAAGAGAATCAGACTGTCTCCTGCAGACCCTTAACTTAATGTTGCTTCCTAACACTGAGGCAGAAGAACATGCAGTAACAACACCATAACAGAGAAAAGATATTTTTTAAGGCTTCTTCTTCCTGATATTATCAGTTTGACTCGATTCTGGCTGTTGACATTCCGGTACTTCCACTTTGCAATACGTGCTATCATTTAAGGATAAATGGCATGTTGGTGCATGAGCCTCAAGCTCAGCCTAGCTTTAAGCAGCCAAGTTTTGCACTGGTGCAGCTTCTCACCAATGGTTAGAACTGGGGAAAAGAAAAAATTCACATCTGCTTTAGTTTACACACATTCGCGTAGCATGAAAATTAGTGACAAACTATGCAGGGAAGATCAAAATTTTTATATATATAATTAAAATTATGAGCAGAAAAGAATTTGAGAGGGTAACCACATACATTCACCTGCTACCGAAGCCTTTTCTGCAATAAGAGAAAGCAAGTAACAAGGAATCTCCCATGGTTGATAACATTCTCTAAAAGATATTTATCAGTAAATCTAATGTGCCTCTACCTACAGTGCTTTAGACTTTTTCTTCTGAGTTCCCTCTTGATCCAGATACCACTTTGTAAAAAAGCCATTTAAAAAAAAATTCCCTGCTATGTCTTTCCATCAATAGCACAACAGATCAAATTAGAAAAAAGTTAGAGAGTTACAAAGCAAATTGAGATGAAAAGTGCTATTCTTCACCTTTCTCTGTCCTTTGTTATTAGCCAAAACCTTCTGCTTTGCTGCTTGCATTTAGACACATATATCTGTAAACAGGGTCCTAATTTTCTGATTGCTATATGAGTATGTGATAGTAATTTAATTAAGAATTCAATAGCACCTTTGAAAAAAAATAATGTTCTTAGGAACCTAAACCTGATTCAAGTCCCTGATGTCAGGCAAATCTTCTTTCTGCCTTTGCATTACAGCTTGAGAGAACAAAAACAAACTTACAAGCAACTGTTTGACAAGGACATACTCTAAATTGCTACCTGCTTAATAAGCCTCTATGGAGATCCTAAGCTGTTTCAGATGAGAGTAGATGTTTGATCAGATGCATGAAGGTTATTTTAAGTAAGCATGCAACTATCTTGTCTGGTCTTTCAACAGCTAGATACTTCTACAAAGATCCATGGGAATAGGGGGAATTCTACTTCAGTAGACTTTGCAAGAGTCCTGGAGGACTTGCTAAGAATGCTAAATAAACAAGGTCTCTCATTCCACCCAGCCACAAAGAGCTAACAAGCCCCCGCGCCCCCCTTCCTGTCCTCCTGCGGGCTATACCTCCCACTGGCAGCCCACACTCATCAATACCCAGGAGCCCCAGATATCACACACCAGACCCTGCTGCGTTGAGCAAACACCAATCAACAGCCCCATTAGCCTCCAGAGAACAGTATAGTTTGTTTACAGTAAATACTAGAGCACTGACAGTGCAAGGCTGCACAGGAAATGCTGAGGAGGCTTTTCCCCCTTCTGTTTCAGCCCCGTTTGGAAGTTCGGAGTTTGTGTGCGGGGGAGCCCTGGGTATTGTTTTCTTCTCTTTAAATAAGAAAACAAGACTGTTGAAAATACAGTCATTAAAAATTAACGGCAATTCAGTATTTCCTTTGTTAAAGAGCCTTCAATCAAAATGACTACGTTTTCAAAAGCAGGTGACTTATGATGAACTATATATAGCATTTTACATGGGATTATCAAGGCAGAGTGCTAACCTTCATTAACTAACCATTACCCAGCTTTATTGAGACGCTTGGTATTGTTCTCCAGCCCTTCAGCACTTTGCTGTAACATGTACTAAGTGCACTGGAATCACCAAGATTTGCTTCCAGAACTGGCAGGCAGTGGAAGGGATTTGAGTGAATGCTACAGCTTACAGAAAAGAGCGAGACATTGGGAGAGGTTTAGGGAGAAGATCCAAGAAAGTTCGAAATAGACCGTGTGTGTTGTTACCAGCTTACTGGCACATCAGGGTGACTGCTCCTCTCCAAAACACCAAGGGGAAAAGATTGCTTCCTCCTCTGCTCACGCTTTGCATACAGCCTAGTGACTGCTCTGTTTGGAGACTGGATTCGCTTCTGACCCTTTGTTAACAAAGACAATATAATTTATTATTCATACATATCTGTAGTCGGAAGACGTGCACTGCAAGTAGCTGATCTCATTCTTTGCTCAAGCAACACGTGACTTGGACGTCGTTCTGAATGTTGCGCTTTTCCGTGGAAGCAAGGATTGAATCAAAAGGAAAGTCTTAGTAGCCTGGCAGAAATGAACTTGAGCTCATGGGGAGAACCGAGTTTCTTATCTTGTGGGGCTGGGATGAGCTGTAAAACGGTAGCTGAAGGATGACTCCTGAAGCAGTCTCTAGAGTGGCTAAATACAGGGGAACAGGTAGGGGGAAATAAGTAGTTAGGACAAGGGAAAGGAAGCTGTATGTCTTGTTAGTCATTTTTCCAGAATAAAGAACCAGAAAATAATTTGTGCGAGATGCCCATCGTGTGTCATTTTTGTCTCACTAATACTTGACACATCTTTTCCTAGCGTGACTCGCTGATGTTTCCATGCAGGACAGGTATCAATTTCTTCTGAAATCCTTAAAAGCTCTGAATCAACTGCCAGCCATGTCTGTAACACTTCAGATGAGCCCCTCTCATCAGCTCAAAAGAATGTTTAATTTCCAAAAGGTGTGGGGGATGGTGGTGGGCAGAAGTCTGTTATTACAGTTAACCAAACAACAAATTACATGTCAGCAACTATGTGACCACAACATTCAGATGCCAGAAAATAACTAAGCAAAAGCATTCATGTTTCAAAACTAATTTTCGAGATGTTTCAAGATTGTGGTATATGTTTCTCTCTACAAGCCTCGGCTGCTGGACACTTTTCAAGTAACATTTATATCGCATTCAAAACCCTATGTGTTTGAGTACACAGTGATACAATGATAAATGGACAAATGTTACGTGATAAAATGTTTACAGAAACTGGATTGAAAGAGCTTCTCTGTGGTTACACCTCTTCATCAACCCTTCCATTAACTTAATTAAGCCAACCCATAAGCTTGCAATCCTGGGGAATTAGAGAACTTGATCCAAAAAGAAAAATAAAGGGTTTAATCACCCAGCCAGGTTTTCCAAGTTGTCACGGCTCTAGTGTTTATACCCTGCACACTTACATAAACCCAAACTTCCATTACTTGCCTGAGAGTCTCAGATCAATATTATAGATAAAGGTAAAGCTTAAGGTAAACGATTACCCTATAAGATGATGGGAATAGTAATTTTAGTGAACATCAAACACATTAGGATACAGTAAGCTTGAGCAGACATAATAAATTCATCAGCTATTTCTGCTGATTGATTTGTATTCCAGTTTAATTAGCCATGAAAGAGTCAATTTTTTTCCCAAACTTTCCCTCCCCCACCTTTTTGTGTTACAGATCACTGCCACAAAGGATAATCCCCAGCTGTCAAGTTAAGGAAATTTAAAAGGTAGGTTGTAAAAAAATCGTTACCGGTTGTGAATTCATTTTCATATACACCAGTTACACTTATTTCCCAATGATTTTGGTTGGAAAATCACATCTGATACCCTTAAATTATTCTTTTAAAATCAGCTTTAAAATATTTTGCAAGCAGAGTAGCTTGATATAGTAGAGATACACATAGAAAGGCAGAGGTGCTGTGGAGTGGCACAAAACCTATGATCTTGGTGGTGTTTAACTTACAGCAAGCAACTTCAAATGACACAAAATTAGCGCTGCAGATCTGTATGACATAAGGAAGGAGAAAAGCATTTTTCATAAAGATGATATATTGTTCCTGAGAACAAAAATATAAATAAATGGACCAGTGCCACGAATATGTTCAGAAAATTCACGAGGAGGATCCATGTTTGTTTTAACTTGCCACTACAAAAGAAGAGGCAGGGAACAATAGTGAGGTCCAGCTGTTGTTTTTCTTGAAGTCATCCCAGCTCCCCAAGCAGAGAAACTACACTTGAGATGAGCTGGCTGAGACAAATGTTCTGTCTACACTTTAAATGGCAGCTGGTTATTAAATGACTCCCAATAGGATGAACACTTGCTATTGACAATAAGGTAATATAAGGACCATGCAGAGCAATCAGGATGGGAATGTGAATGAAAAATCTTTAATCTGAAATTACAGCTGTCAGGGTTATATTATAAAACATGAAAGTTGCATCTGCACTTAGAATTAATGTGTCCCAAAAGCCAAGTTTCTCATAAAGTGCATCTTGCAGATACATCTTTTATAAATAGACTACTGGTCTTCCATAAATCAAACCAAACTGTAGCCTATACTAAGGAATTAAAAGGGTCATCTCTTCTGAGGTTGGTATTTGTTGGTATTTGGGAAAAATGAACATTGATTTACAAAGTCCAAGGCACTGGTAGTAGCATTGCTTTCTAACAGTGTTCACCGGCTCTAATGTGTCAAACAAATGACTTCAGTTCTTTTATTACCAGCATCTTTTTCAAAATAAGAAAGCATTTTCAAAAAAGTCATTATTTAGCAATCTTTGTTTACAGAGTTGAACAAACAAATTAGTACTTCTTATTTGCACATTGTTCAGATAAACACGGTAAACTCCATGTACAGGCATGCTAAGCCTAGTTTGGTGGAACCAGTTGAAGATCAGACTTACGGCAGAATTGGTTACCTGCTCTATTCCATGGCCTCATAGCTCACAAGGATCACCTCAGTTCAGCTACCATGAAAGTGCAGAGCTGTTTCCATAGGCTGAATCTTTGCATACTTTTTGTGACAGCTCATCTTGCAATCAAGAGTGAGTCATTTTTATGTATTTTGTCATGCCTGTGTCTCAATCATTTCTATAAGTCAGTTTTAATAGGTCCCCAAAGTCAAATTGCCACTCAGAAATTCTTTAATGGTTTGTGAAGAAAAAAAACCCTTGATACTAGTCCAGTGTATACAGTAACAGGTGTGCAAATCAGCTGGGGAGATTGGCTATGGCTAATAAAAGCTTTAAAACCAATGGCAGTAATGTTGCATATTATGAAAAAGATGCACACCCACTCCAACAGTCTTGTTACAGAAAAATTTTCAAATGAGACTGTAACAAATATGGGTTTAGAAGTATAATTCCAATGTACCTATATTCTCTCCCTCTTAACTGGGGTTTGTGCAACGGTTTGGTAGAGACTGAGATTATGAGCTTACTAGTCCCTCTATTCTCATTAACCAAGTCCTCTGCACTCCCGAGGAAGCTAAGGGGCTCGAGTCTAAATAAACATTTGACTTCTACCTAAAAGCCAATTTATTACCATTTAAGTTCTTCCTGCCTTCTTATACCCTACCCAAAGATGGAAGAGCTAAACTCCCTGCAATGAATTTGCTTCTTCCCCTGGAAGGAGCCAGCATACTGCGTGCCAGCGTTAACAGATCATTGGGTACTTAAGACTTGAAAAAAAAAAAACCAAAACAAAATAGCATTTCATTGATGATAAATTACAATTCTCCAATAGAAATTAAGATCAGTTATATGTACCATGAAGGGATTATACTAAAGAAATTAATTCATTAACTTTACATAAACGATTCTTTGTACTCATATATGTACACCCATAGACATAGGTACACACATATACATTTGTATAGGTTTGTATGTATTCATATACGTACTCAGATATATCCTTTCCCTCAACAGGAATACAGTGGACACTTTCAGATTGACCAGTGAACTGTTAGAACCTAATTGCAGAAATCAGTTGCCGGATTGCAAGCGAAGTGATCCACCATTTCTGTGATATCGCAATACCAAAAATTAGGTTCTGTAAGCCTGAAGATGATGAATAACAGGAAAAAATTAATTAAAACCTTTTAGAATAGCAAATTAAAAGTTACTTGTGTCTTTCCTGCAGCCTAATTAATAAGAGTAGGTATATCATTGTGAAATTAACTCTGAATTCAATTAAGAGCTTTTTTCCCATTCACCTTATTGCATTCAGAAGGTTACTTATAATATACAGAAATTCCAGGCCTTTACGATGTGGTAGTCAAAATTCAGAAGAAGAACCCTGAAGAAACAAGCAGCAGAAAGCTCCAAATTTACATTTTTTAGAAGTTAATTTGCTTGTACATTTTCAAAGCTACAGGATTTTTCTCTTCACATTCCAAATTATTTCATAGCATCTCTCAGCTTTGTTAAACTTCTCACATTTCACTCTTGTAGAGTCCCAGACCAGGGTGTTGAGTTTCCTATAGGTATCTGCTGAAAAGTATATTAGCATCTGTGCTGCAGGCACATATAATCATATTCATTTGTCAAACATTTCTCTGATAACTCTCACTGAGAATTATCAAATACAAGAGTAACTCAGCCTAGAATAATGTGGAACAACATCTGTGAATCTAACTTTGAAGGAAGAAATCATATTTGATAAAGAAATTATGTTACCTTAAAAACACAGGAAACAATTTCAGGCTTATGAGATTGACAGAGATCAATGAAGAAAGAAAAAACATTTTTAAGGCTTCCAACCAACAAATGACAATATCAAGTATCAAAGCCATCAAATTAACATAGTCCTCCTAAAAGCAGGTACAAAAAAATTCCATATTATTTCATTGCTCAGTCAGTTCCCTATGAAAAGTGGCTGAGGAAACCAATAAAGATACTAATTCATTATCCATCTCTGGGTATGAATTTATTCAAGGACAGGCAGCCCTGAGCATCCTCCTTATTTACAGCAAAAAAAAAAAGAGAACCACCACAAAATCTCCATAAAACTGAGGATGAAAAGCAGAAAAGGCACACATGCATTTGAGTTTTGTTACCTGGTCCTTTTATTTGTCTTATCTATCTGGGAGGTCTTGTCTTCTAAAGATTTTAAGCTCTTCAGAGCAGAGGCCATCATTAGCTTATATGTTTGCTCAGTGTCTAGTATAGAAGAGTAAGACTGGCTGACAGCTCTAGGCCACAAATAGAATTAGGATTTAAATAAAGAGTCAATTTGGGTTTGTAGCCAGACTCATGTGAAAGGACGTGCAGTAGCGATGCCTCTATAACAGACAGGGAAGCAAAGACAGAATCTTTTGTACTTTTGGAATGATTTGTAATAGCAAATAGGAAAAAATTGCAATGAAAAAGCCTTAAGACAGCTAAAACAAACAAACAAACTTGAAACTCTGTAAATGAACACAACTTTTTCACCTAGTAGATTCTTTAGGTCAGAAACGGAGCTGTGGCCAGAAATCCATGAACTAGTTAAATAAAAAAGGTAGCACTGCTTTCTTGAGAGGAGCATCATGTCAGTCTGAAAATTAAAAATCTTATACATATGAAAAAAAACCAACCCCAAGCATCCAAAACCTCCAGAGTGTAGCCTCCTGTATCTCCATTAAAGCAGAATGAATATCTCAGATTATGGTGTCCAGCTTTGCATCATATGTGTCCCTTCTGAGATACTCTGTGAGCGTACTTTGAGCCACTAGGTCATGTTTTCAAGGCTTCATGCTGTTTCTCCCTTCAGATTATGATAAAGCTTTGTTCTACCAACATTTTAAGCACTGGATTTATCTTCCAAGAACTTTGAAGCGCAAAGAGAAAGGCATGTAACTGTAATTTGTAAATCTCTTGACAGTAGGATATGTAACTGAGCACTTCCAACCAGGAGAAGTGGTCCCACGTGCAATTTAGATGTCAGGCAAACCTTACCCAGCAATACTTGAATGTTCTTTATTCCACCTGAAGCAAAACTGCTGGCAATTTGTGAGCTTTCTGTAACAAATGCTACCTCCCAGTTGAAATATAAAAGTGCCCTTTGTATCCGAGGCATAGTTACTTTGGACACCACGTTTCCCGTTCAAACAAGTGGCCATGTTTTTTCTTAATCCAGAAAGGAGGGCCAGAAGTTCCAAAGTGGGAAATGTGCCAGACAAATAAATTACACAGCAAATGCAATCAAGCTCTTCCCTGTCTAAACCTAAAGCCCGGCTGTGGTCTATGAGTAGTTGTTTCAGCCAACCTTTGACTTGAGGAAGAGAAAAGGAACAGAAAAGAGACAGGAACAAGGGCTGATGCCTGAGAGATGACCATGGCTTTGTACCACTCATTGAATGAAAAACCCAGACAATTTCTAAATGAATTAGTTTGATAAAATGGAATTCCTTGTGAACTGAGAGGTACATCCTCAGAATGAATCTGGTTCTGAAGCAGAGTGTATGGATACAACAAAATAGATTTTGCAATGATAAGTTTGGACTTTGAAGACGAACCTCCAGCCAGAGAAAACATTATTCCCTGCCTTATTCACACTATCCCATTTGTCCAGGAAAATAAGTCTGACTTCGAGAAATATTGCACAATTCTGGCAAGAAGTACTTCCGAAAAGAACAGGTTTATGCTTTAAAGAGCTTTTATTGTTCTTCAAGGAGAACATTTTTGAAACAACTTTTCCAACATGTCCTTAGTCTTAGACTAAATAAGTCAAAAGATATGACTTTTAACACACCTGGCAAATCTGCAGCTCCTAAATCCAACTACCTGTCCCTAGCATCTTCTCTTTCTTCTTTGACCATAGTGCAATCAGAAACAGAGGCTGCCGCTGGCTCCAGTGAGAAGGCTTCGCCCAGCACCTCCCAGCTCCAGGCCTGCTCAGCGCCTCCAGAGAAGCCCAGCCAGGTGATTTTTTTTCTTAAAAATCAGATTCCCAAAGTGTTTGGTAAGGAGGTCCCCAGCTCTGAGCCCTATTGTGAGGAAAAAGAAAGAGGTTTTCACACTCGCAGAAAACAAGCCCAGAGAGTCAGCAAAGCAGCACCCCAGTAGGTGCACTTTAGAAAGGGCAGCAGGGCTCCATTTCCCCCCTCTCGCCTCTCCCCTATTCAAGATGCGCTCACAAGAAGAGCAGAAAGAAGGGCTGCTAGGACAGAGCAGGAGAGGGAAGATGCCACCACATCCTTGCTTCAAATACTTGAAAAATGACCCGATCAAGAAAAGGGTTCCTGCTCAGATCGATATTTATACATAGTGTTGCACAGCTCTGCCTGGTGCATTAAGTGTACTTTCCACCGGTATACACTGAGTTTGGAAAGTAACTGATCTGGATGAGGTTTTTTTGAGAAAAGTATGTCAAAAATCTTAAATACATTCAATGTCATCTTACTGTGAACCAAGTTAATCCTGTGAAGTTATTGTTATTGTTTCAATTATATGAAACAAACTACTGTATGGGACTAAATTACCAGGAAAATCAATTACAGTCTAATCAATACAATCAAATTTGTATTACAATTCATACTTTAAATCACGAAATGTTCTTGCACGAGCTTCAGCTTATTTTCTAAAAAGGGTTGACACGGCATTTTGTCTTGCATTTGAAAGCTATCTTTTCATATTAATTTACTTTGAGCAAACAAGCAAAAGATGAAGAAAATCAAAAGGAAGTTCTTGTTCATGCTTCTCCCACGTATCTTCAGCTGTGTGCGCGAGCAGTTAAAACATGCAAATGCAGTTTGGAGGAAATTCGACATCTCTATTATAGATGAAAGGTAAACAAAAGCAGATGAAGGATTAGTGCAATTCCAAATTTAAGATATTGCTCTCAGTGACTTATAATAAAGTGGTGTTGCATACGGTGGCATGTTTTAGATGACATTTCAATTGTACAAGCAATTTGCATTCTATCTGACATTAAATAACGTTCTCATTATTATGAATTCTGGCAGCATCCATGTCTCCACAGCATAAAGATATGAACTGCGAGGCACATCTTAATGAAGGGAGTAAGTTTTCCTGTCAATCTGAAACGCGAGACAAGGCTGTACCTGGGCTAAACCTCTGGTAACATTATTGTGAGTTGCCCACTTCTGACATAGTACAAATCTTCAGCTAAAGCATTCTTCTTATTAAATAAAGATCTATAACTGAACACATGTATCTGTAATATCACTACAATCCAAAGAAAATTAAAAGACAGATTATGTCCAGGATATTACATGCACCACCGCAGAGCACTGCGAGAATCTGGTATGATCCTGTTGCTAAGATACCTGGCTAATGCCACGGAAACAAGCCCTTCGTACTAATCTAGCACAATCCATGCATGCTTCCACATATTTTGGCAGGGGAAAGTAGGAGTCCGCTGACAATGGCTTGGGATATTGCTAGCCAGTGCTCCTGAATTTATACATTTTTTATCTCTTGCTGGTAAGCTTCAGAAATCTGACTGAAATAAGAAATGTAACACTCTGTTAATGGCATTTGCTTGCTTTATGCCATTTAAAACAAGTAAGATTACTTTTTATCCTCTTGCATAGTCAATAAAAGTTGCTTAAAAAGGTAATTATTTAAGTGCTTTTGGTTGCAAAATTGTGGTGCTCCCAAAAATGACTGCCCTTAATCTTCATGAATTGTACTGTAATATGCACATAAATGACTAACTGCATTTGTGGTCTCCGACGCTGTCTTCAAGGAGACTCTACTATAACAGTTTCTTTGGGTGCATACTGAATAGGCAATCAGAAGAATAAAGTGGAATTATTGTAACACAAATAACTCACAATCTGTACTATTTAAAACTGCTTCACGGCTCTAAGCCCACCAGTAGCTCTTTGCCCAGTAGACTAAAAAAAGAGCAAGGAAAAAGGAGAGGGATAAAAAAAAAAAAAGGAGGGGTTAGGGTGCAAATTACATAAGACTATTTCCATGACGTGTGTAAAACTCTTACATGAAGGAAGACTGCTTCATCACACGCCCCAGCTAGACTGCAAACTTATGGTCAGGCAATGTAAGTAAGTGTTACGTATATCCTTTTAAATATAAGAGAAACATGCGTCTTCACTAATGAAGAAGTACACTAATAAAATGTTCCTACTGTAAATCCAACAAGAATTTTAAAAAAAAGAGAATGTAAATGCACTCCCCATCTTTTTTGCAACACGATCCCTTCTACGCATCAGTGACAGTAGCTCTGTTCAGCTCAAGTTATGATAACAATAACTTTTGCAGATGTTGGTAGCTGTCAAGTATTATTCACTAAAATGTCAGAAGATGTGATAAAAAGTAAAAACAGAAGAATTCCTCTGCAGTAATCAGTTGAAGTCAGGAAGGCAGTGGTCACACATTAATCTTTAACTATAAAACAGTGAGCTGTAGAGGAATAATGGAAATATTTTATTAAAACAAGCAAGCAGTTGTGCATGTGTGTGCACGCCTGCATGTACATGAGTAAGTGAAAGACAGATGCTTATATATTCATCTTATATTTGCCTCCAATTCCTTCATGTTACGCTCACAATGTAATGTTTTCAAAAAGGAACATGTGCATCTCAGCAGCAACTAGAAATTGTGTTATTTTTATTCATTTTTTTTAAACAATTTAATTTTCATTTGGGTTGGGTTTGTTTTGTTTTGCTTTCCACAACGTGGACTCCCAAGGCCATTTTGCAAGATTTCTCTGGCAAGGGACCTTATGGATTTCCAGCATCATTTACAGAGTTATGACAATTGCACGTCGTGCTATACTCTTTATTATTTTTGGAAATAAACATTATACTCATTGATATGGGCCATATAAGATGCACAAAACAATGTAAGGACAAATGTCTGTTCCTTTCTTCAGAATGCTTTATATCTTTTGAAGTCTTCTGGGACTTTCTTGAAGTAAAACTATTTCTGAATAACTACCTTAGGGCAGCATACAAGGGTAACTGTATTATAAAACAGGAGATTGTTCATGACAAAGAAGAAATAAATCAATAACAGGTGCAAGTATCTCAGAAACTGTTACTTCAACATAAATTGTCCCTGTAAGAAGGACAGAAAAATGTTTTTACAAACCTTTTACTTTTTTCAATTCTCACTGGAATCCAAGTCAGAAGAGAAAATGGCTGTTTGCTTAGAATAAAGTGTCTGAGCTATCTATGTGAACCTGACTGTAATGGCAAAGGATGGTGCGGATCAATATCCATCTTCTTCATTCCTGAAGTAATAACTTTCAATAGGAAAATCTATTTACTTTTACTTACCTTTATTTTATTTCATTTTGCTTTAAAGAAGTCCATTCCAGAGGGAGGGTTTAGATTGCAAACAGCAGTTAACAAACTGATGGTTTAACTAAGGACTATAGGCCAGTAGGCATGTTACCATCCCCTGTAGCCATTGGTTAGGGTTAAGAAGAAACACATTTACTTGGAAAATTTATTTAGTATATAAACAATGAGTATTACAAGCCATTTAAAGCATACAACCTGCTTATGTGTAGCGCATATTGGAAAGGTCAGTCAGAACCAATGGGTAATTTGTCTAATCCGTATTTACAATGTGCCCAGAACCGGCCCACCCTCTCTGCCGCAGAAGTGAATGTACCCAGGAACCACTCGGCCCCAAACATCTCCCTTTCCAGCCTTGCACCCACGGCAGCCTGCCTGACCTCAGGCACTGACGTAGCCTTTTCCTGGGAGCTGCTGGCCACAAAGCCAGTTCAATCGGTTATTCAAGAGAAAGTTTGCTGCGTGCAACTGGCTGGTGTGAAGTCATTTTTTCCACCTTGAAACACAGGGGTAGATCCCACAGCTCCTCCGGACAAACTTTTCAGGTCCACATATTTTCAAAAAAAACAAATGAAACAAATTAAACAGGAAGAGAGGCAGAGAAAGACAAAGAAAACTTGTGTGTTTTTCACTTACATGAACTCCTTTTCAGCAAATTTGCATTCACAGGATAAATGAGCTGATATGGCCTTTAATGTTATATTATTCATATCAATCAAAACAGTATGTTTATTTATTTTTCTCTCTACCATCCAAAGGACCCTCAGAAATACAACAAAACTTTATGGCAGCACTTCCAACATCACATGGTATTTTCTATTATTAGGGAGTTTTATTTTAATTATGCTTTATAAAGGTGTATCAGATACCAAGGCATCACAGTTTTCAAGCTTTGTTATCTAGAGCACGGTGAAAAGCTTACTTGTTTTAAATTCAGTTGAGAAGCTGAAGCTCATTAGAAATTTAAAATATTTAAAAGTACATTTGTGTTTTCGGCAGTCACTGCTTTCCCTCCCTACTGCTGAAATCACCGAAACCAAAATTAAATCAAGACTGCAATTTACTTCTTGCTTAATATTTACAAGCAACCATCTGTTCCTCCATAATACCAATTTTTGTGACTGTGGCAGCAACAGCATCACTCACTATTCACAACCATGTCAATATTGAAGTCCAAATAAAAGAGACTGCAAGAGAGACTAGAAAGACAACACTTTATTCACACTGCGAATTTTATTAATAATAATTGCTAATTAATCTTAACTGAAGAAGCAGTGCAAAACCCATATCTGAATTCCAGGTTCTTACGTAAATCTCAGAGCACTCAGAGTGTGTATTTGTAACTAAGAAAGAGATCACCAGCATTAAAACCCTGCTTATACCAACTGCAGGATGGGAAATAAATTAGAGATTCTACTCTCTTTAGAATTTCAAGGAAAACATATCTAATATAGATGTAACCTGGTAAGACAATTAATTGCAAAGTAAAATTTGGAGAATACTAAGGATAAGCAAGATTTCATTGTCACTAATGTCTGCATATTTATTGGAAAGAAGATTGTGTGAGCGTGTGTGCGATGAATAAATGAACCCTTAAATGTACAATTTTCCATGTAGGTTATACAAGTAGAATCTTCATTTTTACATCATTATTTTCTCTGTTATCAGCATAGCAGGAAAAAAAAAAGAAATACAACCACATACAGAAGTATTGCTGCATATATCTCTGGAGCACAGAAGACAACTATTGAAGCTAAACAGAAGCCCCAATAAATCTGAAGAAAAGCCATTGACAATTTTATAAAAAATAAAAAATAGTTTCAGTTGTTAAAAGGCACCCAGGGATTAGAAAAAATATTCAGGATCTTAAAGGTTTTAGAAGGTTGGTGGTTTTGGGTCTTGAAGACTGTAATTTTTATTCATTGGATTTTACCCGCAACAAATTCTGTTATGAAATTTCATCCACCATTTTATTTCTCTTAATATTGAGATGAAACTCAAAATAATTGAAAAAGTAGAGGCATGAGGAATTAATTAAGGTTACTGCAGCAAAATCACAGTATGTAATCAATGCTTCTGAGCTTAAGTAGCCCAGGTAAAGGATTAGTCCTGTTGTACAGAAAGAGCTGTGTTACAGTAAAACACAGATGAAATACCTACTAGGGTAAGTAGTAAGTTAGAGGCTTTAGACATAATTATGCTATATATAATTTAAAGCTCAACTTCAAAGCAAGTAAGTGCTATTAATTATCCTCTACCCAACACAGCTCTTAAAATGTCAAATTAAGAAAGAGTATTGGTAATTGTGTAAGTTATGGCAAACTAGCTCCCTCCAGCAGTGACAGGAGACAGCAGGAAAAAGAAAACAAGATATACCTTTCCTCTCTGATATTTACAGCTACTTCTTCTTCGTGCAGATCAAGAAAGTAATAACATTTGCACTGAATTTCCTCAGCCCTTTTTCAAGGACTGATCTTGCAAGAAATCCCTCCTGTGAATAACAGCTGCTAGATCAGGCTTTTATCCGGGAATTCACCAAGCGCTGCTGGCCTGACTTTCCTCTGCCACATCACGTGCGGGACATTCATACCTGTGCACGGGAAGCAGCACTGGTGCCAGCGGCGTCTGCAGCAGAAGGGGGCAGGTGCAGGCAGGCAGCGTGGCATGTGGCCAAACTGTGCTCTCAGCCCCGACACTGGTGCCAAGGTAAGGGATTTAATTTGCTACTGTGCCTCAGTTTCTTAACTTCCTGACTCTCCTTCTGCAGATGGGCAGAGCAGGAGGCAGAGTGGGAAAAGCACTCCTTGGGTTCACCACACACCTCCCTTTCCCCACAGTTCAGAAGCTCTCCTGCAGTGTTTTTGCACAGTGACGGTTTGACCAGATCTCAGTATCCCCATGTAAAGGGCTCAATATTATGGGCAAATATAAAGATGTGGCTTAATGCACACAGAAAGATTTATTTCTATAAGCATTTGCCTAAAATGGAAATACTTGAATATAATTAAATTTCACAGGACAGAGGAAAAGAAAAGAGAAAGTTTGAAATTGTGTGTTTAACCTGTGCATTTTATTCACCTCTGAGGCCTGTGTTCAAATTTGGGTTGCACACGAGGGGAAAAGGTTTAGAGGAGCTCTCGAGCCCTGACTATACACATATTCATACATAAAAAACCAGCATAAAGTATGTAACCTCAAGTTGTGGGGAAAATATTGTCATGACAGAGGAAAAAATGTGCTGGGCAGGGAAGGTTGTGCAATACCTGCCTGAAATATGCACTATATTCACCCTGGGTCTTAGCCATTGCTCACTCATAAGCTCCATAATTTACCAAAATTATATATTAAAAGCATGTAATGAATGTTGAGTTATTTTGAGTTGAGTTGCAGAGTTAATAGACGGTTGTCATCATGCCAGATTACTGGTATGGGGTAATTATATTAAAGAGCCAGCAGATACTTATCCAAGAACAAATTTTTTAAGATGGTTTCTGAGTAAAGCTGAGTGTCCTAGTTTCAGCCGGGGTAGAGTTAATTTCCTTCTTGGTAGCTGGTGCAGTGCTGTGGTTGGATTTAGGATGAGAATAATGTTGATAACACACTGATGTTTTCAGTTGTTGCTAAGTAATGTTTATACCCAGTCAGTGATTATTCATCTTTGCTTGCCCTGCCAGCAAGAAGGCTGGAGGGGCACAAGAAGTTGGGAGGGGACACAGCCAGGACAGCTGACCCAAGTGGGCAAAAGACCATATGACATCATGCCCCATATGAGCTCAGGGGAGTTGGCTGTGAGGGATGCATCACTGCTTGGGAGCTGACTGGGCATTGGCCAGCAGGCGGTGAGCAATTGCGTTGGGCATCACTTGTCTTTCTTCGGTTTTATTTCACTCTCTTTTTATTATCTTCCTTTTCATTACAAAAATTATTACTACTAGTGTTATTGTTGTTATTATTATTTCAATTATTAAACTGTTATAATCTCAACACTCAAGTATTACTTGTTTTGATTCTCTTCTGCATTCCATCAGGGCAGGAGGGGAGGAGTGAGTGAGTGGCTGCATGGTGCTTAGTTGCCAGCACCATGACACTGAGATGTACAGTAACTTGCTGATATCCTCTCAATTCAGATCAAATGGGTCTTTCACACGTTAATATTCCAGGAGGCACTTATTCAAGAATACTGTCCAGGGAAATAAGATCATTTGATGTAACTTTTGTTTGATTTCAGGGGGAGCCCGATACCTAAAGATCTTTAAGAATCTGGCCCTTAGGCACTTTTGAAATTGAGAATTAGACGTTCCAATGTTGGATTAATGCCTAAATACCTTTAAAAGTGTGGGCTTTGGAAAATCCCTTTGGGTGCCTAAGAGCACCTGTAGGCATCTGGATACCTTTAGAAATGGCCCCAAATGCAGCTTTAATAGCTCACCCGCTGCAAGATGGGCTGACTTTTTTCCCTTTTCTTTTTTCCACCTTCTCACAGATGACTTCTTTCCACCTCAATGGGTGTTGCAGGTGTTTGGACCAAGTACAGCGATTAACCCTCTCACAAACACAGTCAGATGGGAAGCTGCCTCCAAGGCGTGAGGAAGGGGTGAAACAGAGATTCTCAAACATCACAGGCTGCACAGCCAAACAGGAGGAGGGCATCACACAGGTCATTAGTTCCTGTCCTTTAATAATGGCAGAAAAGGTAAAAGGAGAGGGAGGAAATGTCTCTCAAAATCAAGCTCTTCCCCAGGCTTGCCTTTGTCATGGCTCAGCTCCAGTTTTAGACCTTACAAGTAAAGGTGCCTGTAGAGCGGAGCTCCACCAAAATGCAGCATTCAGGTATTACCTACAACCAGCACGGCTACACCACAGTCTTTGCTCAGAGGGATAATCTTATGAAAGCAATCATGAATCATCAGTTGCAATTATAAGTCTTTTTAAGGGAAAGCCAGGGATGCAGAAGGTCATACAATCAGTGAAGTCAGAAGCAGTCAGGGAAGGACACTCAGGGTGCTTCTCAGCACCCTCCTACCTAAGTTAAGTGACACCTGCAAGAGCTCCTGCAAACAAAATCCAAGCAGCAGTGTCTGAGGATCGAGAGTAAAGATGTCATAGAAAAGCATGTGCATATGTATAACAGGCTGCAAGATCCAGCCCTATATACAGGGCAGTCCACTGTATTTCTTGTGTGGTTGCCATTTCTGTCATACTTCCTAGCTATAGGAGTCAAGATTGTCATGTGTCGCCTCTGACTGAAGCTTCACCCAGCCCTAAAAGTGAGTATTCATTATCAGTTTCCACTGCTTTAACTTTGATAAACGTTTCTGATGTAGATATTGACAGCTAGCAAAGAAAACACACTTGCAGATTTTAATACCTAACCACGTCATAAGACACTGCCAAAGGACCATGACCGGCCCCTGATCCCAGACCCAGCACTCCTTATCACACATGAAAACAGAGGCTGGACATATTTGAGCATTAATCTGGTTTAGGTGTATTTTCAAAATCTCTACTTCAAATGAAATCCCTTAGAAGTTCTCATGCTGCTTTCTGCATTCATAACTCTTTAGCATTGCATCTGCTGAAAATTTTGGAAGCATGAGTTGAGCAAGTGATGAAGAGAAAGTGGATGGTACAAGGGCTGTACAGTACCCTGCCCTTCTCACAGAAAGGAGCTCTGAACATGTTGTCAGACACAGCACTTTATTTGAAGGGGTTTCACACATGCATTTTTAATCAGGATTATATTTCACACACATCTATCATCACTCACAAGTGCAGCAGGCTAGTCCTCCTTGAAAACATATCAGCTGTCTGTGTTTGCCATCAACTATTTTTTTCTTTGTATAAATCTACTGTTTGGTGACCCACTAGACAATATTTGATGTATTAGGAAAAAAACCCGCTTAGGATCAACATTGAAAATGGCTGTACAACTCCCTTAACACAGCACATGTTCTGAGATCGTCTTTATTGCTGCAGAAACAGTCATAGTATCTGACCTTAAATTATTCACAAAAATAAAAATATGATGGGTTATGCTATATGCAGTCATGTCAGAACCAGTTTGTAAGCTGTATGGTTTCACTGAGCCTACCAATTTTGTACTCTACCTTTTTTTATTCACTCCCATGGCTGTTCCCTGCATGGAATAGACAAGGTACAAAACACTTACTCTCTGGTACTAGGAAGCATAGAAGAAATCCCCAGGTACCTGATGTCAATGAACATGAAGACAGTGGGGAGCAAATATATAAACACATGCAAATGCTTAAATCCTTCCTGCTCTGTTTAAGATGGAAAGAATTTACCTGAATCCTTTAAGCAAAGATGTTTGCCCATGACAGGAATCCTTAAATTTCAAGTAAATGAACCAGGACCCGAAGACTAGCAAATTCCTGTAATATTTACATGTGAGGGTTTCCAGAGTTAGTTCCTTGGACAAAAATTCTGCCATTCTTTGGTAACAGCCCAAACCAGCAAACAGTCATTACTGAGAATGGCAGCATGCTCAAACTTCTTCTGTAGACTGATGTACTTATTTCTTTTGTAAAGTATTCATGACTAATCCCTGCTATGAAAACTGTAAAAATTACATGTGAAGCTGACAATACAATTTTTTCTTTTAAGCAGCTACTGCAGTCACTCTCACTTACTGTCCACTGAGTGGGGAGAAAAGGTTAAAACAATAATCTCAAATTCCTCATGAAAAGGGAATACAGTAAGCATAAAATTGATGGAGTTCTACAGAAATTAAGTGGGATTTTGTAGAAATTAGTCCCAAAAAAGTAGCATTTACTGTGTAATCATATACTTTCTATAGGCTTCCCAGCTCCTCACAACTATCATATGGCATGCAGTGAGGATATACTTTTTTTCTTAAGAGATGATCCCAAACTCCCATAGAATAAAACAACTTTTCAAAGAACTCTCTTCTGGGAAGAATACCATTTATTTATTATATGAAGAGAACCTATAAAGATTTTTAACATTTTTGATCACACGTTTCCTTTTTATTTTTCTCTCTTCGTTCTAGAATTTCCCCTTTCACCAATACAGCCTTTTTAGCAAAAGAGGCTTTTTAATTACTTGAATAGTTTCTTTTTTTGATTCGCTTTCATTTTCATTGCAAAACCACAATAACATCCTGTAAAAGATGCTTTAAGCATTAACGTACTGCACTGTTAGGGTCTGGCATACTTCAGATTAATAAAACTTGTATCTTAAAATAGATGCAACCTAGAGAAGATGTCAATGGAAGAGTTTCAACGAAAACATCACTTCACCATGTAAAAATGCACTGCAGCAAAGCCCGTTTAAAAAAACTCCCTCAGCCGGGAACTACTGTATGTCGACATATGCCTTGAAAAATACATACCAACACCAATTGCACATGGGCATTGTTCACATGAAGTAACTATATCTATATGTTGTCAAGCAACTGGTCATAAAAACACTGAATAAAAAGGCATTTGAAATATGAGATGACTGAAAATACCACAGCTGATTTTTTTTTTTATGTTCTCTGACGGTTAAGAACAAAAAGACTTTCAGACAAAGCATTTAGATTCTAATACCATGGTGTTTGACTTCCAAAATGTAAAGTAAAATATTGCCAAATGTCTGACAGAATGAAAAATGCACTGTAAAATAAATGCATTTTAATAGTGTAAAGACATGCTTTTGGACAACTCTTGTTCTGGTGAAGTTGCAGGGCTTTTAATTACACTGTATCTTATTGTGAACTTAATCACAACATGCTTATGAAACTCTCTGCAATCACATACCAGTAGCAGGAAAAAGCAGTAATAGTATTTTTCCAGCGTTATCTCTGTTTCTAGCAGACAAATAAGTAACTTATGCTAAAATGTCAGGGTTTTACACATATTGAATACAACATAAAGACAGGTCTTTCTGAGTATTTGCACTTGTAACACTTTGATTAAAATCTCTTCAGAACTTCCCTGAATTCTACTATTATATTTAGGATCACTACTCACAAGTGCCTCTACAAATTTTCCTCTTCAATAATCTAAAACTCCGTTCAGACAACTGTTGCCTGGACATTCCTTCTAGCAGGTTGACGTCCAGGAAGGAAAGGTCCTCACTCTGTGTTCTTTGAACAGTAACTTACAGTTATTAAGGCAGACACCCAAATTCTATCCCGTCCTTTGTAAGGGAAAGGGGGTGATGATCAGGGTGGGACCCCTGAGGGTCTAAGTATGGAAAACCCCTGGAGGAAGGCTGACAGCCTGTGCCTTGTGCCATCTTGGACAGGGTAAGTCTTGCGACTGTGAGCAACCAGGCAAGGAAAGA
>NW_010401774.1:38494-60099 GCF_000710305.1 Buceros rhinoceros silvestris
AGAGTGGGAGGAGAGGCTGCGGAAGGAGATGGGAGGAAAGAGACCATGCTTTTGTTTTCTGAAAAGGTGGTTGGAGGGAGGCTGGGAAAACTTACAATACTTACTCAGGTACTTTAGCCCTGGGAGGAAATTGCCTGTGTAGATCTTCAGTGCTCAGCAAAACAATTCCTAATGCATTTCAGATGTAAGGCAAAGGGAGTAATTTTGGCTGACAGCTCTGCCCAGGAAAGATATGGCCAAAAGGAAACATGAAGCAGAATATTCTTTCATCAGAAATGCAATTTCTTTCCAAACTCTCATGGTCTTTTCCACTGTCCTTATCAAATGGGAATTCAAAGTACTTTAAAAGCCGGAGAGGCAGGAGGAATAGTTTTGCTCTAGCTGTACCACACTGACTTCCCCAGAGTCTGAACAAAAAACATTGCAACATTTGGCATGGGCTGTATGTAAGACTGCATCCTGCCACATGTCAGCTGCCATCCAAAATCCTGGCTCAAGCTTTTAAAGAAGATACGCTGTTTCAATTTCTCCTTATCATCATTCTCCTTGCTCTACAGTCATTGAACTGAAGTTGACTGGTTGGCAGGACTGGAGTAGATAATAAACACTCTTTAATAGATGTTTTGGTTTTTTTTTTTAGTTAAACAAAACCCAAAACAGATCTTACCTAACTCTTTACAAATCCACTCAAAGATTTTTTTGGGAGGATATGAATTCAAGAGAATGGAAGATCTATTGATAAGACAGACAACATTAGGCCAAAAATTTACTGCTACCAGCAGTGACAAATGTGCAAACTGCAGAAGGAGCTTCGTACAGCCCACTGATTAAAATCGGATATTGATAAACAATAGTAAGGAATTAGGGTGTTTCATGTGGAGATGGTGTGTCCTGAGTAGTAAGGAAAGTTTAAAAGATTTTGGAAGGTAATAAGTAGGAAGGAGATAGTTGAACACTCTTACAAAACAATGAAATATGACAGAGACATCCTCCTCCTTACAGAGGAAACACCTACTCCAGCAAGAAGTTGATGCTATTCAGAAAGAGCAGGGAAAGGGGGCACTCAGCAGGGACAGGAAGAGTCCCTGTGTGTCAAGGATAGCAAGGTAGGTAAAATGATGAGAAATAACTAACACTGAAAGGAAACAGCAGCAACAGTCAACCTGGAGGGGAGAAGACTGCAAGGGACATCCATCAGCAACATAAATGGTGGTAACTTAAGGTGGCAGGCAACACCTTGGAGCAAACCAATTCATTTGGTTTTCCTTGGTCACCACTAAGAGAAGTGGATATGCCTTAGCAAAGGTTTTTTTACAAGATGGTCAGGTGTCATTTGAGCTATTGTTCATGATGAGAATTCTCATAATGAGAATTACCAAGAAAACATAAGAAGCACATTATGCTGTCTACTGATGGCTGAGCAATGGACAAAAGTCCGGGATGTAGGGGTTACCATCTTTCTTCTAACCTTGCACTCTCACTCAGATTCGTTTTGACTCCATCTCTCACAGCCTTCAGAGTTTAAAATAGTGTTGAAGTGGTTTGTCAGTACAGAAACTTCCAAGTTGAATTGCCTGCTGAGACTGGAAGACAGCTTTATCCTGCTAAGGAAAATGAAAATTCCGTTATGGATAACATGTGGAGCCAGGTTTTCCACTCTGTTTTCCTGGAAAGCACGAGTCTGTCTAAGACTTATCATTTTGTGCCTCTAAGCTTCATCTCAAGTCCTTGCCTCTTGCACAAGGCTGTCTGTTGTATTTGAGAAGGGATATTCTCAAAGGAAAAATTTGAAAAAGAGATGAAAATAACTGTCAGTGCTGGATGAACGGAGCTAATTAAAGGGGAAAAAGACAGAAATTCTCCAGCACTTTTTTTGTTGTTGTACAATCAGTCCAGAACTGTATCAACTCATCCTCAGCAGGACATTTAAAAGAACAAGAGTGCTTCAGCAAACATATCAAAAGCATTTATCTCCACCACTTAGTTTTTCAGTCAGGCTAGTGTCTCAAGAACAGCATAGCTTGTTAAAAATCCTGCATTACTTCATCACTGTTGAACCCACACTGCTGAGAGAGACTATGAGATCTGTGCCTGGAGCATCTGTGCCTGTTCTTCAGCAGTCAGCTGCTTCTTGGTAGCCAAAAACCACAGATGATGAGCTCCAGGTATGAAAACTACTATGGTTTACTGATGAAGTTATTTTTTATTATCTTACCCTTTATCTCCACTGATAACGCTACGTGGGAATTGAAGTATAACGAGACAAAAGGAAACAAGAAGTGATTGATATATTACTGCAAATAATATATTTTTAGGCCAAGAAAATCCAAAACGTGTGACTAAACTGAAAACTGTATCTACAATACTGAGCAATACAGATTAAGATTTAAAAAACTCAGCGCTTAGCAGGTCTCAGTGAGGAAATGGAAACTTGAGACGTGCAACATTTTGGAAAATAAGAAGGTTATATTTTAAAACCGTATTACACACATGAAGAAGTAAGTTAAAGTTCCTGGGCATAGTCATGATCACAGTACAGAAGTGATTGTTTGTGACTCTACCATATTTTTGTTATAGAATTTCTATGGTGTTTTCTGAGGGGAAAAAATGGAATAGGTAAATATAACTCCTCTTTCTTCCATAGTGGTAAAAAAAAACAACTTAAAAAATTACTTTGAGAACCCTTTATAATAAAAACCAAGCCATTCTCATTGAGGAAATAGTATCTCCAGGTATCACACAAATTTCAGAGAAAAGAAAAATATGCTGTTGAAACTGATCTTTACAATGGAAACAACCATATTAGCATTTGAGATGAAATCCTGATCCTGTTGAAGCTCACATGGGTTTTGTCATTGATTTCAGCAGTATGTGGAATTCATCCTGTGTAAAGCTTTGTTCTGCACTTAGAAGAACAGTGAAATATGATCACATAATATGAATGATTAATTACAGTCAACACAGAGTACTGCGATGTACACCCATATATGCATATTACTTATGAACACATCTCAACAGGTTTGGAGGACGGGTTCTGAGAAGAAATGCCAAGACAAAAAATTATTATGAATTTTCATTGTTTAAACAGGGCTGGTTTCTTTCATTAGAACAGATTATAAGCTTCCTGATACCAATTTTAATCAGGAATACTAAACAATAATTATGGCCCAGCTCATCATAATTATACTTCGCTCCTATCACTGACGATAAAAATATATAGTATTCTAGCTCAGTGTACTACTTACTCCTTAAAGTAGGCTTCATTGAAACTTGAATTTACTTCTGAATGCTTACACGTTGCTTTTGTTTGACTTTGAATCTCCCACCCGCTCAGAATAAATAGCCCTCGTGGAGAGACAAGGGAAGATGGAACAGGTATGTGGAGCAGAAATCCATTAGGAAGCATTAGATGGACTATCTGTAACAAGTTCCAGGCATCTCCTAAAATTATGAGAGGCCAATATGACATCAGAGTCAAGTGTTATTATAGACATCAGTTCTGTTCTTGCTATTCCCTTGGCGCACACATAGGGCCATCTCCAGAGACAGACCACGAGGCAAGGTAGATGTTCTTGAGACACTATGGTCTTTCTTGTTACCCACTGTTAGTCAGTTATTCAGTCTGTTTTGCTGAGGATTCAAACCCACATCATCACCATGAACATTACATTAGCTAACTGACGTTTTTTATTACCAGCTCTGTCTCTTCACTGATCCGAATAATGTTCTTTTACAGTAGTACTCAAAATGTAACTGTCTGCTCCCAACCCTCACAAGATCCCAACTGAAAAAATTAAATGACTTATGATAATAATTTACTGTTCTTAAGAGGGGCAAAGGCCACAAATCTAAAAGCCATTATTTTGATTTCGTATACGTACAGCTGTTTACATATATGTATTTGGATTTTTGCATCTGGATCTTAGCTTTTGTCTCAGGACACAGAGAAATGAAAAAGAGCAAAGTTCTGGAAAGACTATGAGGTGCCCCACTGAGCAGACTGTGAGACTGCCCCATTGCAGTGAATATGCATCTATTTGAAAAAGCTGTCAAATTCAGGAAAGGTTTTTTAAGCAGATGTCCTTTGTTCTAATTCAGATGCTACAATTTGTAGGGTTTACTCAGAGATTTAACCAGCAAATTTCAAAGTCTGGGCCAAAAAAAGAAACAGGAGAGGAGCAGGATCCATTTGCTACACGAATGGAAGCATGCAGCCTGTCAACACTGTTACATGCTACCACCAGAAATACACACCTTGCTGAGTTGCATTTTCCCACTTCATAGCAGTAACAACAGACCTCAAAGTAACCACTTCATTTGCATCAGGAATTTGGGGTTTTAAGACTCGCTTCTTTTAGATGATACAAACATGCAAGGTTCTTGATGCAAGCTACAAAGAATTTGTTCCACAGAGTAGGATCTGCCAAGACCATCATACAGTGTCTCTGACACCAACCACCACAAGTCCAAACACAAATACTGAGTTACCCCTTTCCCTAATTTAGTCTTCCAAATCTGGGCAATCACGGTCTATTGCTCCTCAAGTCCAAGAATAAATTGTTGCTGCTTCACCTCATCTGACTTTTGCTCCAATCTGAATTCATTAGTTAGCAACAGTCACCCAACACTATTGCATATTTATTCCGCAGGAAACCTCTCCCTCTAGATGTGTTTTTTTCCTCACAATGTGCCAATGAACAGATACTCCTATAAGAAAAACGAGTGGTTTCTACACTGATTGCGCCTTAGTACATTCTGCAGTTAACAACCAAGTTCTTCTATCTGCCTGCGCAGCTACAGCCATGTTTCTGTTATCATCCTGATTTAGGCTTAGTTTTCAGCCACTTTAAAAAAAAAAAAAAAAAAAAAAAAAAAAAAAAAAAAAAAAAAGCACAATGTTTTCTTTTCTTGGGTTTTTTTACTAAACTAAGCCTCAAGAAGTTTTCACTTCGTTGCTAACAAATGCCTATTTTAATCAAGCCCCAGACAAAGCAGCCAGCAAATGCATTTATTATTAAAACAAACTTCTTTAAAAATTCAAATCTTGGCTTATTAAAAAATATAATAAAGACTTTTATGTAGTTTAGTATGCAAGAGTTAGATTGCTTGACCTCTCTTTTAATGACTTAATTAGCTGTACTAAAGCCCAGCTGGGCCTCTGCTGACAACATAGCTAGATATTTCAATCAGGCAGTGTTATGGAGAATAAGTAATAAATGCTACCTTGTCGCCATACAGTCCCAAACCAGAGTGCATGCTGGTAATGCTAAATTTGATCAGTATGCCTCATATTTCAATTAGTCGTGGTCTGAATCACTAAAACTGTGTAATGTGTATGAATTCCTGATATCAGATACAGAGCTACAGGCTCCCACAGTTAGAACCCATTGAGTTTGCTTTTATTAGCAGCCAATTAATGGCCAAAATCTGCATTGCTTTTAAAATTTATAACCTCTATTCCAGCTGCATCCATGGCTCCTAGTATACTGTATACAATCAGATCCATATCACTGTCGCAAGCCAAACAGCTGCAAACTGTATTCTGTCTGCAGAACTGAAAAATCCTTCCATACAGAAGCTTTTTTTAACCTCTTAGAAGTTCTTTTCAAAGCCCAGCAGCACTAGTCGCTTTGCGACAATGAGCGATTTAATACAGAAAGAAAGAAATCTACACCAAGGTAACCTCTTGGGATGTGCTAGGTTTTCAAACGAATGAAACCCTATCACTTTGGCACAGCACAAGGGCAGGCAAAGCCACTTCTTCTGACCAAGGCTAAGAAAATATAAACATATAAAACCCGACCCTCATTGAAAATTAACCCATTGAGGTCTAGAGAGACATTAAAAGATTCTGCCAATGCAGAGATTAATATTTTAAACTAACTTCCACAAATTAGTAACACTGGAAATTGTAATATGGAGCCTAGTGATCCTTAAGAGAATACTGCAGAGAAAAAGGCTCATGCTCACTTTCTCCCAAATGGTTTAACGACTACTTGAAGATTTCTAGACATTATTTTTAGGAACAAGTCTGTGTTTCTGTTACGTGATATGGCAGGAAATTTTGATGTGATCTGATTCAGACATAAAGCATAGTAGCTTCATGTACTGGTAATGTCACATCACAAACTCATATAATAAAAGCATATTTGACATCTGAAATTATGCTATTATTTTTAATAAGTAATTTGCCATATGTAAAAATGTGCAGGCCTAGAACATTTTTGGACATCTGATCTTCCAGTGTTATCTGAGACAAACCCTGAGTGTTTCTGTTGTATCCCCCCTCTAAGCCACTGACCAAGAAAAGAGGGGAGAAGGAAAACAGAAAACAAGAAAAGAAAGAAAAAGGTTGTCTTATTTAAAATTCAGCAGTGAAATAGTGACCAACAGACAAAACGTATTCACCTGTTTATGTGCCTCAGTTTTATCCATAGGAGTGTGAAAAAGCACTTCTCCAACAGTAATACATGGCAATAAAATTGTTGTGCTTGGATAATACAAACTGCTGTCATGGCTATTTAAAAGACAATAAAATCCTATTTTAAAAATTCAGCCACTAATAACCAGCATTCTTTCTAACTGCTTAAACACTGCAGTAAGACTCCTAATGCCACTGTGAAATCATAAGCTAGTACTTCAAAGATGTTCTATCTGTTACAAATTTAATCTTTGCTGGTATGTCACAACTCATTTCATCCCCGAAGCTTTGAGATGCAGCATAGCGGCATTTTTGTTGTCCTAGGCAACCTGAACCAAACTGTTAAATACCTGTGATGCCCCCAAAACGACTGCAAGAATATTGCTTACAGGATTTACAATAATGGCTATCTTGAAAAATTAAAATTATTCTGCTCCACTTAGTTAAGAGAAGCATCAACTTGTTTGATTCTTACCAATGCGGATGAAATATGTTGGAAATATTTTATGCTTTTAATGAGATTAAAAGAGCATTTCTTATAGAATACCGTAACTGCGCAGTAGAATATTTATTCTGTAGCTCACTCGGCTCCTGGCTTTTAATGAGATTAAAAGAGCATTTCTTATAGAATACCGTAACTGCGCAGTAGAATATTTATTCTGTAGCTCCCTCGGCGCCTGCTGAAGGTAGGAAAGATGAGTAGAACCTTTGCAATAATCAAAGGCATCATATGGGTATAAAACTGAGGCAAAAAGTGCAAGAGACACACCTGGGTATAACGCAAGATTGTTCTCCCCACAATATATACACGTAAGTGATGTGTGACATAGATTCCTAGACAAGCATATTTTTTATTTTCCCCTGAGAATGCATAATTCATAATTTTGGATTATTCATTTGAAATTATAGTAGCAAAACAGGCTAAATAAGCATGCAAATAAATTAAATTAGTGTTTCAAGTGCTTGGCTTAATTATCTCCCCAGTATGCTCATAATTACATCTTTCTGAAAATTTGGACAAAATACATTGCTGGAAGACTCAAAAGAAGCTGTTTTGCTTGAAATATGATGAGACAGTATGCAGACATCTCCCAAAATACATGGATCCTTACTGGATGATGTACACATACACGAGGAAGGATCTCCCAAAGAGAGATTAATTTTATTCAGAAATGAAGTGTTCGCTTCAAACCTCAAAGTTAGGTGCTTCTTGCTGCAATGGAAATGGATAATTCTCAGAAAAAAAAAAACAACAACAACAAAAAAAAACCCAAACCCCAAACAAAACAAAACAAAAGCCAAACACCTCACACACGGAAGCACAGGACTTTACTAAGTTTAGGCAGGATAAGTATATGTGTTTGAGACTACTTAGCCATAACCAACAGGGATCCCTTTGACTTTTGAATTTTTACACATATTTCAGATAAAATCATGGAGGAAAAAATCCAGCACTCCAGAACATCAAGTGGATTTGTGACTCTCTCTGGAGGACTCTGGGCCCTTACAAACATATGAATGGATTATGCTGATTTTATACATATTTAATCATCGTAATCCATATGTTTTTATATATAATCTGCAACCAGTATTACAAATGAAAGAATTTTATCCACGTTATGACACCTCTGTGTTATACACAACAAAATATGTCATTTAGTAAATAAGTTAATTCAATAAAGTGAAGGTGAGAAAATTATACTTAATATTTTACAAATACGTTATAGTTTCAGAATTCTGGAGACAGAATGAATGAAAAATCAGAACTAAAAATTTATTATATGTTTCTATATTGATGAAAGTAAAATGACATTGCTGATTTGCTTGCATTTTTATTGTCTTTGTTTGAAGTACTATATACATATTTAATAAAAACACACACTCGTTTCTTTGTTTATATATCTAAACCTTCAAAATATGCTTCATTACATAGTTTATCACACTCAAGACTACCTACATGTTTGGATGCTACTTATTCTCCAGGAAAGTGCAACTGTATAAGGAATAATCAATTGCTGGTTTTCTGCTCTTTTGTATACAATAAGTGAACATCTGAAAAGCTCATTACAGGTTGCAGAATAATCTGTTAGCTACAAAAACCGAGTAAAAAAAACCCCAAATCTAACCAAAACGAAAGACTGAAATAAAGGGCCACCATAAGAATGAGTGTAGGTAAAACCTAGCAATATGAGCCAAAAGACACAAATGTGAAGCCAAAATACAGATGGGCAGAAAGATACTACTGAAAACCTAAGAGCAGAGTGCCGAATACACTCTGCCGCCTTATCATACAAAGAGATTTGAGCAAGAGTGAAGAACCTCCATACGCTTTGTCGTGGGCACTGCCAAAAAAACTTTATTATAAACATACTTTTGGAAAAATCACTTTGACAACTAAAAATAGGGGAGAAGGAAGAGCCCACATAAAATACCTATGATTTCAGTATAACCCGGTGGGCAGTAGGTAGTATGCAAATTCACTAGGGGTGTCCACGTGCAACTCACTCTGGGCTTGACTTTGTTCTGCCATTCATGAATTATGCAGTCATCTCAAACGCAGGGAAATGAGAGTGAATTATGCTGCCCACTATCACATATTATCTCTCTGCATACACACACTTTAACACTCAGGTTTAAACGTGTTTGTATGCTGTTGTGACCACCCTGAACATAAACTCGCTCTGGGATTTTCACACTCATGTACATTGTGTGTACACACACAAATGAGCTCACATACATGTAAGTGAATATATCACATGCGCTGATGCTTGTAAATAAAAGAGAGACAAAACCACAGTGGAACGAGGAATTTCCTTGAAGAGTCATTAATCTGGAAAAACAGTCCAGCTTAAGTGTTATCCATAAAAAGGCAATGGCAACTCCTTGAGTACAGAATGGAATCTGGTCAGCTTTGTGACCATTAAACCTTTTTTTCTGCCACCAAA
The DNA here is from genome assembly GCF_000710305.1 of Buceros rhinoceros silvestris. Classification (NCBI taxonomy): domain Eukaryota; kingdom Metazoa; phylum Chordata; class Aves; order Bucerotiformes; family Bucerotidae; genus Buceros; species Buceros rhinoceros. Next base: position 47,861 of record NW_010401774.1, read on the forward strand.
GATTAAAACCTTACAGATTTTTTTTTCTGCATCCTTTTGCATTTTTAACAGCACCTAGTCTTTTCTAGCACAGCCTTACACTGCCACAGAGTATGTTATTATGCACGTTGTTATATCTGCTCTTACAAGGCTGACTCTATTATCATTTTGCAAGTGACTTTTTAATTACTGTTACATCTAAGATGAGATTTGGAATTTAAAAACATGCACACATGGGGTTAGGCTGGTCTTTGATTATTAAAACCTTAAGGTTCATAGACTACAAAGGTCAGATGGGACCACAGTGTTCCTCTGAGGACTGCAGGGCTGGAATCCGCAGTCACTGCTCAGACAGAGATCCCGTGGAGTCAGGGTACAATCCTCCTCGGGCAGTCGGGCAAGGCCCCCAAATTCTGGGAAGGAACTTCAAAATGGAAATTTCTCAATCTGCATATTCTCTGATAGGTCTTGTCCATTAAAATGCAATTCTAGTATGCATTAAAGATAATTACCTTTTATTTGCCGTACAGTAGGGATTCTTGGTGTTTAAATTATCCTCCGAATGTACAGAATTGTGCTTTTTGAAGTAATCCTTTGTAATAAAACAGAATGCATTTTGTCAGATAGCTGGGTTTTTATCTGCGCTGTAATAAAGGTGCTTAAAAATGTAGCCTCAGGCAACTAAAGCAGGATTTCACTTCTTGAGAAAAACCAAAGTAAAATAAAAATTTTCCCACACTGCACAATCTAGTCATTAGTTTTACTGTAGGCAGCCAGACATGCATGCCAATGTTTTCACTGAGTAAATGTGTGGTTTATATTCTCTACAGCTGAAGATAACTCCTAACAAATATTTGATTTATAATTTCAGGGTTTTATATCAGATTGAAATATAGTATCATTTCATAAGTCTGAAATCTAATATGATGAAGCTAGTACACAGTGATAAATATTTTCCTTAATTTTGACAGACATGCAGTCAAATATATATAAATGCACATTATAATTCTTACCATTTATGCATGCTTGAGGAAACAGAAAATGCTTCTTGCAGCAGTATTGTTTTTAAAAGAAAATATGTGTTTTACATGTTAGAGAGTAAAACAGAAACAATGTTCAAAATCCTGTATTTTTCCTCTAAGGAGTAATTATCATAATATATGTGTGTGTTTTGAATGACCAACCAAGGAATAATAAAGTACTTGGCAACAAAAAGTGCAGCTTAATGCAAACACTTGCTTAAATGTGTACATAAATACATAGATCTAACAGTCTCCTAACCTCCATTACATTTAGACATTTGTTATAAAACAGAAATTTTTCTGCAGATGTCTTGCTTGGTATATGATCTGTGACACCCAAAGACCTCCAATTGAAAAACCAGAAACAAGCAGAAATTCCAACTCTACAGAAATATCATGAGTAGGACTCAATTTAACAACACAGTGGAAGGATTTTCTAACTCTCGAGTATAGTATACATGAAAAATTTTCTCTCAGCGGAGATCAAGAAAATATCAAATTAACAGCTGTAAGCATAGAGCATAGATCTCACGCATTTATCAGTGATGTATACAATATTTGATAGACGTACACTATCTCCATATTAATATTTTCTAAGCACCAAATATCTCATATTGAGAACAATTTCAGATAAACACCATGTCCTATTATTATCCAGCACTTTCACTTACATCATAAATGAGGTGTGACCAGCAGAAGGCAGTGTTACAATAAATATATATGCGGCTGCTCATTTACAAGCCGGTTTGATATTGAGATTTAGAGTTTTCCTAACTTTTCACGATACAGCTACTGTTTTCCCTAGGCACTTAATACCAAAACCATCTTCTCAATGTAAATAAGCTCAGAGAAGTACTTAAAATACTTTGGAAACCGTTTCTTTTGTACTACATTGCTTTTACTTTAAAAGTTAGCCTCCTCGACTCTTATTACATTGCATCTTTAGCTTTTTAAGTTCATCAGAGAATTGTGCTCACACTTACCATTTCAACCAGCATTGTGCTGAGCTGTCCTCTCATGAAACAGGACTCTCACACTGTTGAGAAGATGGGCATTGCCTCCACAGCAGTTTAGCTTACATAATTCAGTCCAAAAAAAGGCTTCTAGCATCATTTCTTATTAACCTTTAGTGGTTTGATCATCATCTGGTAGAACAGTAACTGCTATGCTCTTAGTGGAACCACTGTAGGTATAATAGAACATACCTTTAATTAAATCTCCATCAAATGTTTAAGTAATAATGTCGTTTAGTATGTGTTAGTACACAAAATCTGTTGGATACCTCTCCAAGTTTACAAAATCCGTGTTAAAGAAACCAGCATTGCAAAAAAAATGTTACAGCATATGTTTGGATTTTTGTATTTCAAAGTCCTCACTACTTTATCTGAATTACAGATTTAGAGCTTTGTTATGTGTGATAGTTATGATAATATGATCACTAAAGGCACAGAGACAGGGAGACTCAAATCCCTTTGAAAATCCCTTTCTCCATTTCCTACAGCTGCTGCTGGAGTTTAATATCTGATAGAATGATGAAAAAGAACAGGCCAAACTCCAGTTTTAATAAAAATTTTAACAGGTCTACATATAGTTATGAAAAATGTTATTTGCAATGCCAATCTTTAATAAAAATTTCTTAAACTAAAGAAAATTCCCTATGGGGAATCTGTTATGAATGTGTTTTCCATATGTACTATTTAAGGCTGTTTAAAGGTTATGAAAGTGACTGGTAAAATAAGTTCTATCACAGCACAATAAAATCCTATGTGCGGTCTCGCTTTTGCATTTAATCAAATAGGTAAGCAAGTCCCTCAGTTTTTCATGTCTCCCCTAAAACAAATATTTTCGGTTTGCATTAAAACTTTTCTCTGAGTGAACGGCAATAATTCTTAGCATGAACATTAGCTGCAAAGAGAGGTCAGCTTGGCTTAAATTTACCTCGCTGCCAAAAACATATTGATTTTGCATAATCTTTTCAGCCAGAATCCTTGCAACTCACATGCTTCCTAATGCAATGTTCTCTGCCATAGTCAGTTTGGTGCATTCCTAAAATAATATTTGAATAATTAAATTTAGACAAAGCTGAAGTTAAAATACTCGCAGAATGTAATTGCCGAATTTTGTGACCTCTGTGATCACCATGTGTCCTAAATAAATACATGATGAAATATTCCAATTCTACTACATCCTTTTTTCTCACAGTAAAACCATTTAACATAAATTCCAACTTGCCACTTATGCATGTAATTCAGATGAGAATTTTTCTGGATGATAGATTAAATGCACTGGAAGTCAAGTTATTCTTCCATAAAACATCTATACAACATTAAAAATTAAACATTCCCTTTACCAAATATATTATGTACTAGCAACAAATATATTACAATCATTTTAAACAAGTCCTACCATCATCACTAATGTGCATATTTAAGGCAACTGTATAAGCGCCTATATATACCTTGCCAAGTTTCTGTTCCTAAATCCTTTATCTTCTACTCCAAAACCTCATTTGCAACTCTGTGATCATCTTAGAATATAATATTAGAGCATGATATGTTTATGATATTAATGTCCTTAGAGAGATGGTAAATTGTGCAAAATAATTTCTTTTACAAACACACGTTAGTCAGTCATCATACACATACAGAAGAGAGAACGTGCATCCTGCATGAAGAGGTGATCTCTTGTATCTAACTCTAGACTACCCAAAGTAATGAGGGAGGGGAAATCAGAAAAACTTGCTCAAGAAATTCAGTCTCCCCCACCTTAAAATTCTAACTACAGAACCTCATTCACGGAAGTTGGTCTGTGCCCATCTGTCTATGAGAGCACACATTTTTTTATAGATTGATGTGAAATGACAGGAGCCAGCTTTTTGGAACTTTTTGGAATATTTTAAATCTTTATCTAACCAACGAAAAATGAGAATATCCAAGTTATGGAGGTACAGTCAAAAATTCCATTACTATTAATAGCACTAGCAAATTCAAAGTATAAACTGTCATTACCATAATTAAATCGTGTTACATAAAATAATCTATCATTTTTGTTTTATGTATTATCAATCTCTGTATTTTAAGGTTTTGGTGGGGTTCGTATTTCCTGTAACTTTAAGCAGGGGATTTGGAAAATTTTGGAGCAATGAAGGTAACAAGAATATATAAAAGAAAAATTTATTGCTATGACAATTTTGTCCTCTGATTGCTGTTTTGGGATTATAGTGGATTATCTCAGTTTAAAACCTTTTTTTCATGTCCCTGTGGAAATTAATTGACAAGCTCACAAACAAGAAAGCAAAATGAAGAGATCTAATCAATATTTAAATTCAAATGTTTATGCTAAGATAGCTTTGAACATAACTTTTATAAAATACTAGCTGTGTCCTCAAACATAAAGCCTCCAGATGAAATTTAAACTAGCAATAGAAAAACTGCAAAAGAGCATCTGAACTAACTAGTTTGAAACAAAGATATTTTATTAAAATCAGGCAATCTCAGAAAGTTTTCAGTTCATAAACAGGCTACATTTGTCAATGCTTTATTTCAGATGTCACTTTTTAAAAATTCTAATTACCATTCTTAAGAAAGCTGTTCTTTTCAAAGAGAAGAGCAAGAATGCTATAAAAGAATTTATAAAGTTTTGAGACCTTTTAATGTCCAAATTAAATTACTTTACCAGGAAAAAAAAATCATAATATCATATCAGAGTGGATAAACACTAAAACAACAATTTTATTAATATAACTACTATTATTGGAGAAAATTTTTCAGATTAAAATAAAACATACTTTCAATCCTATTTATTCGTATTTCATCACTAGTAATTAACAATAAAAACTTTAATATATAAGAATAAATTAAACACTTTAAAAGCCTTTTTTCTGGATATATAAAGGATCATAATTTTTAAAATAATTTTGCAAACAAATAAAAAGCATTAGTGCTCTTAGGTGGTTTTGATTTCCCTTTTAATCTTCAAAACAAATATTAGCAAACTCAAATGTTTTTGTTCTCAAAACTGTGTTAGTGTATTTTTTAACCTTTCTAGGTACGTTACTGCATTCAAATCCACTAATAAAGAAAAAAGGATCCCTGTGACCAGGCTTCTAAATGAGGATACAATCTCCGTTATATTTTGACGTAGTGTAGTGCGTTTTAATATAGTATGTTTCTGACACTTACATAGTTTTATGGGTTTTGTATAAAGACTACTTCAAATGAATAAAGAAGATACTCTTAAAAAAAGGTGGTTTATATCTGATTTAGCTGCTGACTTTTGAGTCATAATTATCTCACCATTTCTTAAAAATAATTCAGAATTCTTCTGGGTTTCTACAAAACCCACTTTTTGATCAGCCAATTCGTTTTCCTGAGAAAGTATTGAAATGATGGGGATTGAACTGATTAGCCTCCAAATTATGAAAAAAAATAATTTCTTCCTATTTCTTTGTAGAAGTTTATTAGTAAAAATTTCCCCCAACCTCCACCCCCCTGCTTCTGGAGATTAATAATTTTAGGATCTTGTGGAAAGCTTTGGCAACGATCTGATAATCCACAATTGTCCCTCTTATTACTAGGAAACTAGATTTAGGAATGCAAAAATTATTTTCAATTTCTTGTTCCTGAACAGCATGTATTAAAAAGTTTCCATAGCAACTATAAGGCGTAATACCACTCCCCAAGTAACTCTACAATAACGCCAAAAAAAGCATGTCTGATGTTTAAATGCTTAATATTTTAAAACAACTTGCTTAAACAGTAGGATGAGTTACTCGCTTTTCAGTCATTGATGTTTTAAGTTTGGGCAGCTCTGTGAAGCAAAAGCCTAGTTTGCATCCTAACGGAGACACCATACCATCCATTTTGTGGACTCAGTAAATGTCACAAGCTAACAAGTATGCTTTTTAAAAGGCAATGAAAAAAAAATCGAACTGCTTCTATGGACTTGTCCCTTTTGCTTCTGTTAGAGAACTAACCGTCTTGGTCGTTATCTGTGCACAGCTATGAACGTGGCTTTTCATGACTTCAGGCTATCTATGACCAAGATCCACCACGCTGCTCTTTTAAGAAATGATTTTTTTTTCCCCCCATTCTTAATAAGAAAAATATCACTTGCTTTTATTGCCTTCTATGTTATCTGCCCTATATACTAAAGGACACATAGAGGGAAATATTGCCTTTTCTTGATTTTGCTTATCTTTAAAAGCTTGGAAACATGAAATGCTGATTATTTCTAATGAAAGATCAACTCTACACAACATATGACCATTTATAAATAAACAAAAAGAGACAGGGAGTAATAATGTCATCATGTCTTTTTTGGTCCAATGACACGCTTTAATATTTACAAATTTTATACACTTACATTTTTTTAAATTCTAAAAATAAAATTAAAATTACTAGTTTTTCTAGATGGGGGCCAATTCACCTTACTGCAGTCAGTAAAAATCTTTTCAGAAACTTCAGAGATTTTGGGCAGAGTATGTGTCACTCTGAAAACTCCCAAGCTTGTTTTTCTCATGGTATTTGAATCCATTTGTGATACAACACATGGAACAAAACCACATGTTTTAACAATAAATTCTGCAGGACAGATCTGCAAGCATCTAAGTGTATCACCAGCCTTACCCTTGTAAAGAATCCCATATCATTTCTTACGTTTGCTTGTTTTCTTGCATGAGTAAAGCTACTAATTCGTTTAAACGTTCGCACCAGGGTGTTACGTATATATGTGGCAATTTCACAGGTCGTTGCAGTATATATAATTTTGCAATGGTCCATAGTTTAAGGTCCCTTTGAAAACTAATGCCGCGATCTTGCAAGCACTTACTCGCATCCGTAATCGCACTCATATGAGTACTACTGGACTGTTCTCAAGAGTAAAGTTACTGAGACACAGAAGTGTTTGCAGGTTCAGGACCTAAAGTTGTTAATACCATACAAGTCCTATACGAGTGTCGTGTTAAGGCGCCATCCTGAAAACACTCATGAATATACAACAGCTGTGCTTATTTCTGGGGTTAACCTCTTTGAAATCAAGAGTAGTAAGTGGCAAACTCACTCCTAAATATTTAAATGACTATACTCTAAAATGTTTTCCCTTATCCATCCAGACACAGAGACCAGAGGAAGTGTACAGTATGAAGAATTTAAGTCTCTCATGTTTCTTCAGATGTTGAAAACCAATCTGAAGCCACAGATTTAACTGAAAAAAGGATCCAGCAGTGTACGAGATCTAGCTCTATCAAATTTTAAAAAGTTACAAACTATTAAAAAAGCAATATCCCCCAGCCCCTCATACTGCTGAGGAAATAATCCTTTCACAGACCTCATCCTGACCGGGGCACTAAGTTCCAAGATATTCATAAAACTGCTCATATTGACAAGTTTCTTGAGGGTTATTAATTAAGAAAAACAGTTTTACAGAAGTGTCATGTCAAAACCCAAGACTCAGGTGGGTAAGACACGTGAAAGCTGCACTTGGAAAACAGTAATGAAAATCCATTCGTTGAATGCTCTTCCTTACCTACCACAGTAACAACTAAAACAGGCTACAAGCAACACCGTGTTTGCAGCTCAGTGGTAGCTGCGGTGCCCTGGGGAGCCGTGCCCCTCCCTAACACCAGCACGCCACATCTCTCAACTTCACCCGCAGTTCAGCAGCTACTTCCCCTCTGCTTGCACACTTTCCACACATTGTCTGAGGATGCTGTCTCAGAATAATGGCCATGCGAATAACAGCGGCTGGTGGTAATACTGCTGGACCTAGTGGAATATTTCTTCTGTTCTATACCCTTTACCAAAGCAGACATTTCTGTTTATTTGCCCTCTTTGGTTCTCATTGTGGCTTTTATCCTGGCTCAGAGGTCAACTGCAAGCCTGCAGAGCTAGTGAGTGCAGACCAGAATTAAAACAAGATGCCCACACAGCACTTCCCCGTGACACGGTTCGTCTTACTAAATATTTTATCAAGGTAGATATATTAAGAAACTGAAAACAAGACTGTTTCTTTCTGTGTTGTTTTATACAATCAAGTTTTGTAACTTTCGGTTTTATTGTGTGTGAAAGCTTATAAAAAGTTTAAGCATCCCCATAGTAGCTGCACCAGTGCTACAAGGACAGGCTCCTGCAATACAAAAATTTAACAATTATTTGCCAGCTGGTAGCAGGCTTCATGTTGTACAGGACCAGGCAGATATCCACCGTATTTGTACCCGTGATACCAGTGAGAAATCCTGTGTAGGATCAACATCACTACCCAGTCAAAATCCTGAAACTCAGATTTGTCCAGCCTTCTGTTTTCAAAAATACCGAATTTCAAAATATATAAAATACATAGATAAAATCTATAAATATATATTTTGATACATTTTGATTCTTTGACATGCATATACACACACATATAACACACATGGAGTATTTTAGAACTGAAAAATCAGTATTCTACCTTTAAAGAAGGATACAGTAATAAAGTTATTAGCATACTGTACGTTAGAAAAGTAACACTGCTCCAGACTAGGAACATTTTTCTTTATAAGAAGCAGCAGAGTCTGAAGTTCATCAAAAGTGCATCAGTGTGAATCTAAACAGAAAAATCCTTACGACATTTTTGTCCTTCATGTAGATGCATTTCATGTTCTACATCGAGTAATTTTTTCCTCTGTGCTAGATTGTATTGCTTGGTAACACAGCACTGGTTGTTGTTTTAAGTAGCTTACAGATTCTTCAAGTTTTACTTGCATCTGAATGAAAATTCACCTACAAAAACAGGACTTAAAAATCATTGATTCTTCAGCAAAGGCATAGAAACATGTGCTATGTAGGAAAGGCTTTGTATGCTTATAAAGTTTCAGAAGTGTGTCATTATTATGATTTTATTTGAATGTAGATATATTTTAACACATAAAGCCCATCTTTAACTGGTACGGGCACTATGGATGTTAATTTGTACGCACATATATGACTACTGCTTTATCTGTCAAAATTTTTCCTTTCCTTCCTTTCATACTGAGCAAAACAAACACATGCATGAGTGAAGGACACTTTTTGAAGAATGTTTTCTTAAAAAACGGTCTGTTTTCTAAATGGATAGAAAGTAGCACCAATTACTAAAAGACTCTTACATACATATTTCAGTTAAAATTAAGGGGTTTAATTAATATGTCTACTCTTTCTTGAAAGGTAAAATTTCAAAACCTATCCTGAAGCACTTCAAAACATTCCTTTTTTTTTAATAGTCTCACAGTATTAACACTGACGATTTTACCATCCACTTGTGCTTCTTCATACACAGGCACAGATTGCTTTGGTACCAGGATTTTTGTTTTTAAGCGCCAAGTACCACCATTCATTTTCCCCTGAAGTTACCACGCTACAGTTAAGCATTTCAGATAATATCAATGATAACTTCTATATGGGAGTTCTGAAGCTTTCTACAAAACCCAAGTAGAGGGGCATGGCAACGGAGGCCTACCGGTATCACCGTTAAGTCATTTGATAGTAGGTAGGTGAACACAGTTCTTTTTATAGATACAGGAGGGGTTGGTTTTGTTTTGGTTGTATTTTTTTGGCACTTAATCATAAATGCAATGGATACAGGCTCTAGTTTAGACCTGAGCTTTTTATTTTCCATATGAATGGAAGTGGGACCAGAGAACATAGTTTCTTCCATCTTCAAGTTCATGGACCTACAACTAATAGCACGTCCAAAATACTGGCTTCGCATACGTGATCAGAAAGCAGGGGTTGGAGGATGTCCGGACTGACACAGTTTTGCAGTCCACCATACCAGAGGCGCATTACGACATTATAGCAATATTTAAGAATAACATTTGCAGCATATGGCATAGAACAGCCAACATCACAACTTACAGCCTACTGAAAGGTCCGTCACAACAAGACCTGTCTCTAGCCTTCGCAGACCCTCCCACAGACAACGGAAAAGTATTTCTGGTATAGAACCAGTTTCTTCTACAGCCTCTCTCCAGCAAACCTTTCTTTCTATTTCCTCTCCCCAGGGAAATCTAGAGCCATACAGGGATTCTCTTTGGACCTTTAAATCTCTCCATCACTTGGAGTCTCACAACATAAGCTGTGCTGTGTTTGGGGGGTTTTTAATCATAAAAAAGAGAGGGAGTTGCACACCTCTGTTTGCTTTCACCCAGTCTGCACTTCAGAAGCGAAATTTGGTTCTGTGAAACTGCCCCAGGGACCACTGCTGCACCATGGAAGTCATGGGCTCCAGCTGTGTGTGGGTTCCCCCCGGCTGCTATGCCTGCACCCGTGGGAGCAGCTGTCCTCTTAAGTTACTTGGACATCATATGCAGCAGCTTGGCAAGCAGCCGAGAATGATCTATTGATATTATTATTAAGTAACTGCTGTACTTTAAAGAATAAGCAGGCATAAAGGAACAAGGATTTGAAGCACTAGCAAAGACTCACTTGAAGGATTTGCACGTTCAGCAGTAGACCTTTTTTTACAATTATATCAGTCCAAAAAACGCATGTTCCTCCTCTATAAACTTTGTTTATAGTCCAAGACCATCAAAGTAATAATGCTACTGCTGACAAAATCAGGAACTCTAATTAAAGCTACTTTATTTCTCAAGTGCAAAAGTTTTAAAGCAAAACATCTATCTATAAGGCCCAGGTTAAACTCCAATAATTTTAACATATATGTAAAACATTTCTAACTGAGAACACCCCGGGGGAGAATTTCATTAAGATAAAGATAATAATGACTTTCTTTTGTTGTTGTTGTTGTTGTTTTTTAATCTGGAGGGATGAGGAAGAAAGCAATCAAATCACCAAATCAATTTCTTAAAGATTCGGGAAAGAGGAGGAGAAACCCATTTTATTTAACATCTCACTTGAATGCCTTTTTATCCTGCGGTCTGCTTCTTTCTTTTTCTGAATCAAACTTCTTTTCATTGACAAGTCAAAACGTTTCTGTTCAAAGCTCAGTTGTAGGACTGAGAGAGGATTTTGCATCTGAACAGCAGTTTGTTCCACTCGGTTTTATAAAGGGAGTACCCCACACTTTACAGACTATGAGTCACTGTGCCATTGCAGCTGTGACTCTGAGACCAGGTTTATTTTTTTGTTACTGTATAGGCAAAAAACATTGCTTCTTTGGACCATGTGCTATTCTGTATTTATTTGTATGGTCTAAGTATTTCCAGAACATCCCATCTGCTGCTCAAGAGTTTTTAGAGAGAGTCCTTTCTCATATGTGTTTTCCCTTCCTTCTCCTCCCCATGCACCCTTCTAAACCTCTCCACAATTAGGACTAACATAGGGAGAAATTTCTGCCAGAAAAATAAATTTTGAAGACACTTCTGATGTCAGGCCCATTTCCCCTCTTCTGGGATCAGCAGCACCACTGAACACTTTGGGTCCAGTTTTGGACTCTTAAATGCTCTATTAGCCCTGAACCCTGAATGAAGTCACAGCTAAGAAAGTTGAAAATGAGATGTGCTGTGATTTTGACTACAAATGAAACTACTTTAAACAAAAGAGGCAACACAAGGACGTAAGTATCTTCACAGTACTGACCAAGTACTTCTGTTTAAGACTTCCCGCATGATGGTCAGAGCCCCAGTTTATACAATACCAGAAGTTAATTCAACTTTCTAAGAAAGGATGGAATATTTCACACAAAACATGAAGAAAAAAGAATTGTCTAAAGAGACACAAGCATACGAATGCTTAAAAGCAGTGGTACACCTTGGCCTGTCCCAAAAGAACTGCCACTAGGGCGCTTTTGGGGATTTTTTTAATGAACTAGTTTATTATACAACTTGGAAAGGCCCCTTACTGCCACAGTCATGGAAGGCACAACCACTGAAGAGGAATCTTAGGAGTTATTTTTACATAATTTGATGCAGAGTTTCCAAAATATCTTCCAAATGTCTAGGTTCTGGTTTCAAATGGTCTTTGAAATCAAGATCGACAATTAAGTCACAGAAGGACTTACATGCCTCTTAAAGAAAAAGAGAAGACAAAAATAAAAGCACGCAATAACATGATATCAGATTAGCTACACAAGGGTGAATCATCTCAGATAAACAAAAAATCCTAAAGTGAAGTCAAAAATCAAACCCTCCCTCGTTCTTGTTTTATTCCATAAGATCTTTCAGACTTTTTGCAGGGAAACAAGTAGTAAAAATCAGTTCAATACATCAGCAATCAGAAAAATTGTCATATAAATTACTGTACATTATAATAGACAAGTAAATTG
>NW_010401775.1:0-3833 GCF_000710305.1 Buceros rhinoceros silvestris
GTCAGGCCGGGGGCTGGAGGTGGCACAGGGGAGTTAAGGCACCGTGTGGGATGCGTAGGGTGGAGCGAGCATCCTGGGAGCTGAAACTGAAGAGTCAGCCGGGCTGTTGTCGCTCGCTAGGCTCTGCTTTGCAATGGGTCTGGATACCACACAAGAAGCCACAGGCTGTCTATACGGTGCAAGTAAGGCTTTCAGCAAAGCCTGTGTGGTGACCCTAAGTCCTTGGCCAGTGCTGGCTTCTGCAGAGTCCTGTATGTCAGTCTTTGGCAATAACATCAGTCCCTATTCTATTCAAGGGTAGTTTCTGATCTAGTTCGGAGCACTCCCACCTTGCCTCAGCATCATGAAAAAACCCTATTCACACTCCTCTTCCTTGTGATTAGCACAGAGTGACCCTAAAGCCAAAGCCAAGGACACAACCTCATCCAGAAAAATAGAGGCACAAAAATATGACTACCTCTATCAGTCTCAAAAGCATTTTCAGAGGCTTCAGAAACCCGAGCAAAGAGAAGGAAAATAAATCATGGAGACCTGTGATGAACCGCACCCTGAAAATACCAGCATATACAGTGTTGAGGCAGAGAGTAATAAAACCAACGCACATGCAGCAACATGGCAGGTGGGTGCTCACAGCCACATTTTACACAATCCACCATAGGTATGTGAGTTATTGCCTAGTGCCCTCCTTCCTCTCTGAGACGGAGTCAAAGAGCTGCACAAACACGTTGAGGGAGCTGCAGGTTATATCTTTACCTGCTTTGGCAAGCTCAGCTCAGCCATTAGCTGGGTGAAAGCTCTGCCCCACAGCAGGTCCTGGGAGCTACAGCTGGCCCAGGTAGCGTCTAGTCTGTGTATGCTGGCGTGTAGGCTTGTTTCCCAGTGCAGCTCCATGAGCTGCAGCTCACCCCTACCCCTCCTTGGTTCCTGCAAAGCCACGGTGCAGGGGGGCTGCTGGCTGCCACCCTGTGCAGGAGAAAGAATCATGAAGGGGTACAGGAGCCTTCAGCTTGGAGCAAATCAGCAGGAGCACCCTGTTTCCTTTGCTTCTGTGGTGTCTGGTTGCTCTCCAGAGCCAGGCAGACCCCTAGGAGGGCTGGCACTTGTTAACCACCCCTGGCCCCATTTCCTGCAGGAATCATGGGCTGTGCTTGCTGCAGTCTCCCAAGAGTCTAGCTTTTCCGTGTCTGCAGATGTCTTTACTGTGTGCCCTGCTGCTGGTCTGCAGGCTGAACCCATAACCTTGCACCAGACCTTGGTCTTTCCTGCCCACTGCCATCCCAGGGGACAAACACAACAGGAAGGAGAAGGCCATCCTACTGGAGTGCTTCCTTCTTGCTGCTGCAGGGGAACAGCCGGCATCAGCCCCATCCCAGTAACAATCTCCCTTGTGCTGCAATCCCCTCTGCAGGCTGGCCTCCACACTTCACATCCAGACTTTTCAACTGCAGTCACTTGTGCCACATGCAGAAATGCAGCATTTGTTTTTAACTGGTAGGGAGTCAGCCAAGGCAGGGAGGGTTTCGTACAGAGACCCTTGGAACATTCAGACTGTATCAGATTTTTAAAGATGTTAGCACATTATAAATCAATACATTCCCCATCTGCTTTCTTTAATTCTGTTGAAAGAGAAGGTCCATCCAGCACCTCGAGGCTCCAGGCACAGTTTAAGTACCATCAGGATTTGTTAAAAGACCTTTTTTTCAATGTCTAAATCAACAGAAATAAATGAGTTCCCATCAGCCTGATTGTCGCAAGGGGGTTTCTTGTCTGCTTCTTGGGTCCTGGCATGAATACTTAGCTTGGGCACCTAATCCTAAACCTCCTGAAACCAACAGAAAGATTTAGGATCACCTTGGGCAATCTTTTCCTCCTTTACAGGAGAATGTCACAGCTCTGCCCTGTCTCAGGGAGCCACTGGGGTGGAGTGATGTGACCGAGGGCATGCAGCAGCTCAGTGGCAGAGACTCCTGTTCTCCTGTGCTACACCAGCAGTCCTGACATACAGAAAAGGGTCCCCAAAAAGGTCAACACTGATGCTGTAAGAGTACTTCAGAACCTCATATAATTGAAGGAAAGACAGAAGTCTTGGGCAGGCAAGGATGAAGAATCAAGCATGAAGTGAGAATGTGCCAGGAAGAGATAATTTGCAGGATTTCTCAGAAACTCAGAAACTTCTAGAGCTGAGACCGGGGTCTTGATCTCTGGTTGGAGACTTGAATCTCCCTGGTATTGAAGCAGACCACAGACCTGCAGCAAAACCATTTGGATTGCCAGTCTTGTGATGGTGACTTCAAGGACAGTCTTGGGAGCTGCCACCACCACTTATTGGAGCTGAAGAAGGTACTGATCATAAATATTTAAAGAGAAGGGTTTGGAATAACTGGCTGTTAATAATCCCCAGGCACTACCTGTTGCTTGCTCTGTAGATGGCAGCACAAGGAAACCAACCAACTGCATGCAAGGCAAGTGCATAATAGGTCTCTCATTAACAAGATCAGTGGAGGGAGTTATTTCACCTGAGACTTGAACCGCTTTCAATTTTTAACAGCAGTAGGTTAAGAAAACAAGAAAGAAGCCATGTCTGCAAGCAAGTAGTAAAAGTAACTTGCAAAGAAAGAGAGGTCCTGTGTCGAGGACTGATAGCTTTCAGCTCATAAAAGCTTCTGATGGTTACCACATAACTGCAGATCAACAGAAGAAGGCCACCTGAATAGGTTCATTAAGGATCTGTCTTCTTCTGGGCACAAACCTGACCTTTATTCTGTGTTTAAATAGCAAATAAAGACTCATCGTCTTGATCCCCAAAGGTTTTTGCAGAAGGGGGTTGGTACAGCAAAATTTAGCAAAACACAACATATTCTAAAGCACTTGGAATTTCCATTTGAAAACTGTGGGTAGCTAATAGTTCCCAATCACGTTCTCTGTGTATCTGCCCTGAAATCATTTGGCTGCATTGTGATAAAGCTTGGCTTTGCAGTTTAAAGCCATAAACACACCCTCCTGCAGAAATACAGGGCTTTTGTTTTCCCTTCCACAGGGTACATTTGAGAGGTAGCCTGGAGGGACCTT
The DNA here is from genome assembly GCF_000710305.1 of Buceros rhinoceros silvestris. Classification (NCBI taxonomy): domain Eukaryota; kingdom Metazoa; phylum Chordata; class Aves; order Bucerotiformes; family Bucerotidae; genus Buceros; species Buceros rhinoceros. The sequence continues at coordinate 3,070 of NW_010401775.1, forward strand.
CATCTCGTGAACTCCCAGGGCTGCTATTTCTGAGCACTGACTTCCTACTTGGGATGTAGATCTTGACCTCCATGCCCCCAGCTGACTGGTTTGCATAAACAAAAGAGCATCTCAAAGAAGTCAAAGCCGGATGTACCTACACCAAATAAATCTCTTCCTCTCTGACAAACAGAGAATGAATTGACCTCTTGCACGTCATGTCTGGTTGTCTGACCAAACCTGTCAGTCACAACTTTCCCTCTGGAAGCCTTGGATGAGACAAGGGATAAAAGGGACATAAAAGTGACATCAGTAAGACTAACAACAATGAATGACAGGATTTCCTCTACCATCTCCATTACTCGATTCCTATAAGTTTTCCAATCACGGCTGGTCAAATCCCAGACAGTGTCTGTGTGTATTTCATTCACTCACAGAGATCTAATAAACCATTGTCTGCCGCTCCCTCCCTGTGTTGCAGCCCCATTTTTGCATTCATTTTCTGGAAAAAGTCCAGAGAACAAGTTCACCAGCATAAACGTTGGGGCTGGAGTGAATTTTAAAGCAAACATCTGTGATCTCTGCAAACAGGAAATCCACCACACTTCTGGGCTGGAAATATTTGTAGCCGAGAACTGGGTACTTTCTATGCTTGGGCTGTGAGATCCCAGGGAGACACCCTATAATACTCACATCCAGGTAAGCCCTCACAGTTCTCCTCAGATTTCAGGTGGTGAATCCTAGAAGCACAATGCTAGGAGTCATACCATGAATTGCAGCAGGAA
>NW_010401775.1:3907-18577 GCF_000710305.1 Buceros rhinoceros silvestris
ATCATATTGTGAGTCATGGGAAATTAATCTGTGAGTACTGGACACTGCTGCTGGATAATCTCACCATGCCCAGACGAGGGGGCATGTGAACTCCAAGGCAGAGCTTGTCTCCTCTCCAGCCTCATGGAGGAGCCCCTTTTGCAATGAACTGGGGAGATGGGAGGGGAAATTGTCCATGGCCAGCCCTTGTCCCAGCCCAGATTTGTGGCTCAGGAGCAGAGCGCTCGTTGGCCCCGTGCTGACATTGGTAAGCAATGAGGTGACTACGTCCATTGACTGGGTGATTTAGAGAGAATTATTTTCTCATCTTTACTAACAATGTGACATGGACAAAATGTCACAGAGAATTCCCTCCCAGTAAGATTTTCAGCCTCAGTCACACAGAGCTGTATCTTCTGACATACTCCAGCTGGCCCTATTGGCCCTACAAAAGTTTATGTCAGCTAAGACTCTGGCCCAATAATCTCTGTAAGATATGTAGGTATGTATTTGTGAATATCAATAACAAAGCTGCTAAGATCTCCAGTTTGCAGGATCAATATGCAGGGCAGCCTGTAATGAGAAGCACCCTTGCATCAGTCATGAAATGGTGTGTGCGATGCTAGAGTACAAATGCTGCCCCTTGGATACTAGCCAAAGCTTTGTGACCCTCTCCCAGCCTTCCAGTTACCTGTGAGATGTGGAAAGATAGGATAAACTCCTCCCCATGGACACACCACAGGACTAACCAACCCCTGACAAAGCTTCCTTCCAGATCACCCTGGGAATGGGAAAACTGAGGCAGCAGCTGCTGCAGAGAAGACCGCAGCAATGGTGTCTGCCCATGACCCTTCCCCATCTCTTGAGCTGGCCCAAGAGATGCAGAGATACCACTGCAGTAGAGCTGGGCGCCTGGGTGTATGCTGAGCTCTGTTCTCACGTCTGGGCTGACCTCCTGCACTGGTGTAATTCCAGGCTAATTTGGGCCCTGACGGTTCATGTGGGAATGATGCCTGGAATGCACATCTGTATAATTTTTGTCCTTTTTAAAAGCCCTGTCAGATTCCAGGCTTGTGAAGAAACAGCAGGTTGGACAGGAAAGCTCTGCATGATCGACGAAAGCAAAGAGAATCAGCATGCTGCTGGGAGACGCAAAATTGACTCCATTTTCCAGTGCAGCCTGGAAAGAGAAGTTCTTTTCTCAGAACCCAGAGGTGAAACTGGGACCCTCACCCAAGCTCTGAAGCTCACATCTGAAAACCTCTGTGCCTACCTCTGGAAAGGATGTGCTTTTCTGTGAAAATGAAAAAAAAATTGTGATTCAAATTAGAAGGCAGTGGGACGTGTTAATTCCTGGTGCCCCTGGTTGCTTTATATCTACGGGGAGTGTAGCCCATGCATTTATTTCCACCCTTCCCATTCTCCCTGTGCTTCAATGGTTAATACCTTTTCCTTGGAAATATCATAGGTAAAGCAAAACCAAGGTGTAGTCCCTGCAATGCCCGTTGTGTTTCTGCAGGAAATTTGGAAAGGAGAAGGGTGCAGATTGCTGCTGAGCTGGTCACAGACCATTTCTCCATTTCAGGTCTGGATGTATGAGCTGAGCTCTGCATGGGAACTAAGGAGGATTGCAGAGGTTTCTGGTGCAACTCAGCAACCCACAAGCTGGAGGAAAGAAAGTCACCCCGTGACTCCATTCACTCGACTCAGTACTCCTCAAAGCCTTTCTCTGGCAGCCGAGAGCACTGCGTAAGGATTAGGAAGGCTTCAGATGGTAGGGAAGTGTCTCACTCATTTGTTCATTGGTTTGGATGTCGTTTGAAAAGCAATATGGTCTCTCACTCTGCTGTCCCATCAGCCTATTCCCAGTGCCGGCCTCGGGGTTACACTGTTAGAAAAGCTTGGAGTATACACCCTCAGGCACCACCTATTTATCTACACAACCCGGCTGAGGGAAGGAAGTGCTGCTAGCCCTTAAAAAAATAAGTTAACATAAAGCAACTGATGGGCAGATGAAGGCTCAGAACCCCAAAAAGGACTGAGGTAAAAATCAAAGGCAGGTGAGGAACAGTCCTGCATGACTTTCCCAGGAGTGGTACAGGTTGGACAGAGATCCCAACAACCTGGTGGTCCCTGGTAGATGTGCCAGCCCCCTGTCTGTGAAGTGAAGCACTCTGAAAAGATGCCTGAGAAGAGCAGAGCCTGGCACACAGGAGAGGCCAGCCGTTCAACCCTGTATCTTAGGATGCAGCTCAGCTACTATCATATCATGCTGGGCTAGAAATCACATTTGCTCACAGAGTTCCCAAGATAAAGCAGCATATAATATCTCGGTAATTTTCCATCTATCCATTCAGTCTCATACACTCAGCATTTACTATCATCAACTTCATTGTCTCTTCCAATGCAAACAGCCCCGCAGCTCAGCCTTTATCTTTGCCTTCTTATCTCCAGGCTTCCAGGCTGGGGGAACCCTCTGGAAAAAGTGAGATTTTTCTCAAAGAGAAACAGGATTGCAGGCAGTTCACTTCAGATAGGCCCTACTACTTCTCACTCTTGTAGTGGGGAGGCAACTCCTAACAACGAGTTAGGAGCTCGTTTATTTAGTTAGAATACTTCAACAGCTGGGAAAAAGTTATCCTGCTGCTGAAAGTGTGGAAGATTCACAGGACTCCAGCCAGCAGAAATGAGGGGATCCATGTGGCCCAACAAAAAGGACTTTTCTCTGCATTGCCTGTTTTTTTATTCTGAGCAGGGCTTTCTGACAGGAGCTTTCCCTGATCAGATACTCCCTTCCTTGAACATGAGAGAACACGAGAAGACAGCTCACCTTTTTCAGATAAAAGGAGACTCCAGGGCACATGGGGCCAGGAAACATTTCTAGAAGATGCAATGCAATGGATCAGAAGGTCCTCTGGACCATCGCTGGTGGCAATCAGGGTTTGGGGAAGGCCAGTAGGCTCTGCCCTGCAGTCCATGACCAGAGCAACTCTTGCTAAACGGGATGCTTGTGGCACAGCGTTTGCACTGCTCTACACTCTGCAAGTTGTATCGAACACTCTATCCGCTTACCTCAGCTTCTTTAAAAAAGAATTGAAAAGTATTTGGAGAAGCTGAAAGAAGCCTTGACTCGAAAGAGGAAGTATAGATTGAAATCCTAAATGCTTTCCATGCGCTAAGTCCACATGTGAAGCATGATTTAAACCAAGATATGTGTTGCCTAATTCAAATGCCTGTAGTGACAGTTACACTGACCTCGCTGGCACCGGGGAGAAGATCACATCCCACTAATACCAGCTCTAAACAACAAAATACATGCCAGTTGAAAAGCTAACACGCAACTGGCATTATTGTCTGTTTTCTGTCCAGGCTGTGCCAAGATACTCTGTTCTTATGAAGACTTGATCCTGCTCAATTTAAGGAAAAAAAAAAAAACCAAACAAAAAAAAAAACCCAAAACCAAACCTAAAACCCAAACCCAAGCCAAACAATTCTCCGAATCTGAATCCCAGCACTTGGCACGCTGCACCCTGGAGAGTACAATTCTCCAAGCAGGACACGTCTTGTTCACTGGAAAAGCTTAAAAACCAACACCTCAGGGTGCATTATTGCAGGAACTTTTCATCACGAGGGAGCAGTTTCCTGAAATGACACGGTGAAAAGGGTGCAGGAAGGTATGGAGTTTTTCTTCTTTTTACGGTGGTGAAAACACCTTCTGCAGAAGGAAGTTTACTTATTCACAGGCTAGGCTTATGCTGCACCCTCTTGTTCTGTAGACAAGTAGCATCACAAAGCACAGCTGAAATTTGGCCTGTGACGATGTGAGCCACCTGGTACCCTGTTTAGGGGACACTTTGACCAGCTTCTATATTTGGAAGGCCATGATTAAGCAGAGCTTGAAGGCTGAGTCCATCCCCAAGGTCTAGAGCATGGCAGGACCTCCAGGATCAGATCCTGCAGAAGCAGAGTTGCCGTAATACAATGCCAAGAGGTGCTATATAAATATGTCATTTCCAGTGATTCACTCTTCCCACAGATTCTTGTCTGTGCCATATTTCTTTTAGTGTTATAAGCAATTTGTGGGTGAGACGGTGTTTTACCAAGGACAATATCTGTGATTCAACACTTTTTCTCATCCTGCTAGTTTGAGAGCACATAAAAGAGACTTTTTGGATACAAGACATGATTTGTGTTCCTCCATATGCTGGAGGGTGTGATTGCTGAATTCTCACTTTCCTGACCCAAACATTTTTTGGTTATCTGTACCATGGCTCTGCCTAGAAGCTCCAGCTGAAACTCAGGTGGTGGTTGTGCTGGGTGCTGTACACAAACGTGCCCCAGATGACACCCTGGCAAGAGCAGGGACCAGGCTAATGCATATTTGCAAACTCTTCTTCTCTCTCTATCACACCCCACACACACCACTTTTTGGAGAAAACCTCCCTGTTGCCTGTCCCCCACACTCCCAAATGAGAACTATCAAAATTGCCTTGCTGTGCAGCTCTGGATGAAGCTGTTGCTCTCAGCAAGTACAGACAGCCAGAGGATTGCCATAGCAACAGAAGTTACGTGTGAAAACCCTGGGAACCCGTCCTTCTCCTCCTCCTCCACCCATTCAGGTCCCTTTTCAGATTTCTCTCCCATTTTTTTTTTCCCCAAGGTGCCAGTATCAATACATCCCTTGAGCTGAACACCTAGGGAGATACTTTGAAAACAGCCCGTTGGGTTACGATAGCATGCCACCAATTACCGCAGTGGTGGGACAACTTTGTGGACCATCATATTGGAAAAATGCATCCCGCTGGGTCTCAGACGAGTCTTAATAAGGCAAATTGAAAGAAAGCAGATAGTGGGAAGGTTGCTGCCTGCATTTAGGACCTCAACGGCATATCCCAAATTTGCTCCTGATCAAATCTGCACCAAACTATTTACTTTCTGAGGCGCAAAGTCGTCAGATGTGCATCAAAACAGATTAAAACCATTTAACATCAAGCTGCTAATGGTTAGAACCACACGAAATAATGCAGATTATTAACGCTATAATAAGGAGCTCATTAAAACGTGAATTACCAATTAGGTTTACTCAGGAGTTCCATTAGGAGAAAGGCAAGAGACAGAAAAAACACTGAATATATGCCAGGTGCAGGGCCCAACATACTGTGATGACCGATGGCCAGGAAGATGTGTCCAGCTGGAAGGGACTGGCCAAACTGCTGAGGGCTGCAACACAATCGAACTGTCTTAAACCAGAACAGGATCAAGTTCAAATTCTCATGGACTCAACTCAGACCTTGAGGAGTATTTTAAGCAAACGAGTGCTGGAAGTTTCACCGGTGTTCAGGGCTACAGATACCACTGCTACCACTCACATTGAGTCTGGTTTGACATTTAGCTTCCCTCAGCATGCAATGCTTTGTCCAGGTCAGAAGGGGAATTTTCACCTGCCCTCTGGATATTACAATCAGCCCAAAATTTAGCAAAAGCTTTTTATGCTGTAGACTCTGACAAGAGGGACATTTAATGGGACAGCTAAAGGTAGCATAACCTTGCACGTAGGCATCTTCAAACTGCTTTGAAGAAGAGTTTTACTACTCAAGTGTGTGTCCTTCATTTTACTATTTCACACAGCTCTGGGGTTTTAACTTATTCTTTCCAGGCATTAGCATTTTAATGTCATCTGGAGGGAGCTGGCAGCCTCCCAGGGTTTGCTTTGCTTTATGTATGTAAAAACATATTTTCCCCAACCTACTGAAAATGGCAGGCACAGAGGAGCTTTATTTTATTGCTGCATAAAAGTGGCATGGTAACCTGCTTATGTTGAAATCACCAGTTCCAAGATGGCATCCTTCTTGCTTTCCCACTCACACTTCAGCGGATTTCAGATATCAGCAGAGAATCTGAACAGCAGCAAGTGCACTGCCTGGCAGACAAGCCGAGGGTATAGAAAGATAGAGACACAAATGTGTTCCAGCTCTGTTTCAGTCATGCACTTAACTCTTACAAACTTTGCAGACTTGAGCTGAATGTCCCAAAACAAGCTTCTAAAGATGTCAAGAATGGGACAGAGAGTCTTTCTGACTTAAGAAAAATGCTTTAAAAAAAAAAAAAATCCAAATTTTCCCTTCTGAGTGCAGGGTAAGCCCCAAAATGGCAGGCTCTTCTCCAGATGGGAGAAGGAAGAAGTAAAATCCTGGGGTGCTGCTGGGTGCACAAGGAGGGGTCTGTGACAGACACAGTTTCCTGAAGCTCTCTGAAAGCATCCAAGAGGGGCATTTTTTCCTCAGGAAAGGAGCCAGCATTGACCGTGGCAGGACGACGTTTGTGATAACCCCCTTCTGTTGCACACCTGAAGCTCTGTACCTCAGGAACCCCACCACCCGGGGGACATCCATTACAGTCAACCTAAATGTCAGTCTTCCCACAATGACCGAACTTTCAGGAGGAGATGCATTTAGTCAGGTAAATCGCCTTCCACTTTGACGCCACCTATCTTTATCCATGCTTCAGCTTCACGACCCAACATCTGCTTTATCTTCTTGTTCAATCCTTCTGGTTTTACTGAGGTAACTGCTTACTATCCATGTTTCCTGTTAACTCAATAAACACATTGAGGAACAGCTCAACTGAGGCTGTTCCGTGTAGTACAGGCTGTCGATGGCTGTGGGGACGAAGAGCAGTTATGGCTCCCAGAGCACATGAGAACAGTTCCCATAAAGCTGAGGTGGGCTCTCACATCAAAGCATTGGGAAATCTCTGCAGTACCAATCTTGGTGGCATCTCAGGATATACCCCACTGTGGATTTATGCTGCACTGCCTAGATCTAGGGTGAGATCTTCTGGGAGAATGGCTTTTGCTGTACTGGAACACCAGTTCTGCGGCTGGCACACATTTGGGAAATCTTAGGCCAGCTTGCCTTCCCTATTGAGAGCCCTGCTCATGATGCTCAGTTTTACTCATGGTACCAGGAGACATCCCAGAGACACTTGGGCAAAATGAACCCAGGGTAGGGGAGAACACATAGTGGTTAGATACTCCATCCCAAAACATCATTAGTCCCTGACAGCCCTGCCACCCACAACATCCCATGGGGAACATCAGGGTGTGGAGATGAGAGACTGCGCAAGGGACACCAGCACATGGCGACTCCAGGTAAGTACAAAGCCCTGCCGAGGGGGCATGAGAGCAGTGTGTGTGCGCTCCTTTTTCATATAACTAGGCTGGCACATCAAGGTGAGGAATTATGTCAGTGTATCAGTAATATCTTTATGCCACCCAAGGTGAACATTTGAAAGTTATTTAATAAGCAAATCTGTGCCTTGAACACAAAGAATCACAAAGAAAAACTGTTAAATCACTATGGTCATATATTTACAGTGAATAATTTACACAGCGCCAAAGTTGAAGCCAGAAAGATTTGCTTCAGTACTTTTAATTTAGCTCTGTTTTCAGAACTCCTCAAAATGTTACATTATGTTCTTCTATTTCACTGCTCTTACGGAAACTCAGTCTGTCCCATTGTGGCTCTGTAAAGGCTATCTGCCGTAAAGATCGAGTGGGGACAGGTCCTGTTTGCTTCCATCTTCCCCAAGATGCTAACTTTTACCTGAACACTTTACGGAGGACAGAAACTGAGACAGAACAGGTGACTTTACAGACATTGTTCAAGAAAGCGTTGAAAAGATGTTAAACTGATGATGTTAAACATTATTTTAAACTAGAACTGTGCTGTAGTCTCAGCTGGTATAGACTGACATATTTCCAATGGTATAATGGACTTTTGCCAATTTATATCAGGTGGCCACAGCATAAGATGTTGAAACCAACTGGAAAAACCTCATCTGAAATTTAAAAGCAACATACGGGAGCAGCAGAGACTCCAGAAAGACACGCCAGTTAGGGTATTTTGAAAACAAAGTATATCCTACTGTAGCGTGGAAGAAGGTGTATTAACATGTATCTATGTCCTGTGTACAGCAATTATAAGTTAAATCATATTAGCATCGCTTCATATGTTACTGAACACTTGTCATGGCCTTTTGGGGGCAAATGAGTAGAAAGTCAATGCTGCATTGCCACATGTGCGTTTAGGGAAAGCAGATTTTAAATAGCCAACAGAAATTCTCTCCCTGGCAGGACTTGTTTTTGCAAGCCAAATGTCACCGCTCGTAAAGAGTTTGTACAAAATTAAGACTTTCAGACAGCTACCAAATTTGAAGAAGCTAGTATCCAGTGGCCACAGAGGTTATGCTTGGCAGATAGGCTGGTGGCTGTGAATTGTTGTATCTACCTGTGGGAATGAAGTCATGGACATGTTCAGCACACCCATATTCTGCAAAGGACCCTCAAGAGGAGATCAATATAACGTGGAGAATTTTAGTCATCCAGCATCTGTCTCACCTTTGGTTTACATGAGGGTTCAGTCTGCAAGTTTGTGGATGCTCAAATGCAAAAACAGTGCTGTCTGTAGAACAGACGCTATGAGAGGAGAACACAAACGTGGGAAAAGTGTCTCTTCCTTGGCAGCAGGTTTAAGAGCACAGTGCCTATTTTGTAGTGATTCAGCATTTGACTAAAAAAAACAACAACCAAAAAAACAAAAACAAAAACAAAAAACCCCCAAACCCAAACCCCACAATATATCCAGCTCTGTTTCCCTTATGTTCTTTGACTTCTTTAAGGAAGCTGCAGTGATGAAAGCCTTACTGTAAAGATAAATCTCGTCTATAAATGCAAAGTAAAACTGTGATTTTTGTTATAAAATATGAGTCTGCTTTTGCTACAGGATTTATGAAGGAGCATTAAGTTAGTCCCTGTGAAATGTTCAGATGGGGGATGATAAGAAAAGGTGTTTTGTCAATAGAAGTAATGTTGGGGCAGTTCATATTTTGGCAAGGCTTCCTCAGCTTGACTGAAAATCTCATGTTTCATCTGTTTACTCAGCACTTCTACACATTCAGCCCACCACAGACAGGCTCTGAAACCCACAGTGTGCTTCGTGTCAGGTCACATACGATGGTTAAGAGCAGAAACAGAAAGCAGCCTGTGTTGGAAAATGAAGCGAAAGTGGCTCATCAATACTGTCAAGAACTCCTGGTTTGCAAAAACCGACCTCTCCATTTCCATCCCATTTATTAAAATAGTCATGCAGGCATGAGTAAGAAACATTAAAACTGAAATTTTAAATTTTCCTTCCTTGTTAGCTGTCAGCCCCTGCAGAAGGCTCAGTCCCTGAAGAATCCTTGTGCAAGGGCACAGCAGATGCCTAGGCAGGTGCTTTAGGTTTCTGTTTATGGACTTGAAAGCTGTATATGTCCTTGTTGGGATGACTGGAAGGACCTAGATTACTGTCAGGCTGTTTCCTTGTAACCATATAAATTCCAGAGCAGTTGATCACCCTGAACTCGAAGAGTGCAGGGGAAGTTACGTGTGAACCCCTTTGCACCCTGGCAGAGCTTTTTGCCTTACCAGATTGTCACATTGTGATAAATTCTCCAACAAGAAGGGTTAGTTTCCCTGTGTGGTTGGCAACACCAGTAGTTCTCGTGCTCTTATAAAGACCATAGAAGAGCCACGTGAAGAACTGCTCTGCAGAGCTGTTTCTCCAATGACTATGGTGCCTAACATAAGCTCCTGTCTTCAAGCATCTGAGACTGTATGAGAGGACGCCAGGCCTGGATGTGTCCCTGAGTGCCCTCAGAGACTCTGGAGAACAAACAAACCCAACCAGCCAGCAGAACCTGCTCACCACCATCACAGGACTGACTCAGGCCCACAGCATACAAATGTTGCGCTCTTAGCCCTAGACAGATAAAAAACCAGTGAAGTTAAAAGGCAAATCTTATGCACTGTGTACGAGAAAATGACTGGTTTATACCATTATGCTTTGATTTCCTCAGGAAAACTAGTGCAATTAAAGGCAGGAAGGAAGATCATAAATTTGAAAGAAGACAGGGGATAACCACTCACCTGAATAGGAAGTTTTACATAGTCTGTCATTGACTCACCGTGATTTGGAAAACAGTATACCTCACACTTTAGATCTTGCTTGCAAAACATAGAATAGATCGTACTGTGAATTAAAACAGACTTGTGTGGTAATCTGTACCCAAACTGATCAAATGCCTTTAGTCACACGTGTTACCCTTTCCCAGTGCAGACGTACAGTGAATAATAGCTAGTTCTGGGAGCCATTCCACGAAAATGAAAAGTTAGTCTTCAGCCTTTCTATCACAATAAACTCTCCATCAGAAGACTTGGCTCATTTTTAAACCACTCCACCTCTAACGCATTGCTCACCCCTAGACAGATGTATATGCCTCTTTAAACCAGAGAGACAGACCCATGCGGTACCTATTTAACCATGCGCAGTAACAGTTGTTTTCTTCAATAGTCTCTCTTTGCATAAGAGAATATGGTGGGGCAGCTGAAATTAATATAAATAATAATAATGTATGTGCCCTCAATCAAGATGAGGTGTTCCGCTGTGCTGGTTGTTGTGCGTCTTTATATCTTTTATCCATCTCTGCCCATTATCTAATAGGTAAAATAGAAGAAGTGTGGAGAAAGGTAGTAGTGTCCTTATCTCCTGATAGGGAACTCTTGGACATAGAGGTAGGAGGAGTAAGAAACTTGTGATGAGGAAGTCTGGGCTAGAACTAGGAACTGACCCTGGACTACTCATCCCACTGTCTCAACCACGAGCCTGAACTTCCTCTCATTTAGTAACACCAAAGTAGCTACAGTTCGAAAATTAGACAATGTAACATTTCCTTTGAAAATATAATATTTATTTTGGATCTTCTATTACTAGTCTCAAATACAACTATTGTTCACATACCTGCATATTCCTTTTGTGATTGGTTCTCTGAAGCAATACTTATGCAAGCATCACATTGTCCAGTCAGAATAGCAGCCCTGGAGCCTTGGGATGCCCCTTAAAACCTATTTTCAATGTCTCATAGTTACTGTACACGCATGGCCTTTCCCCAATAACCGTGCTCAAAATGCAGCCAACTCAGCCAGCATTTGAGCAAGACGGTGCCTTCCTATGGCTTCTGTGCAACCAAAACTTGCTTCTGAAACCAGCACAGTAACAAAAGACGAGCAGATCCCAAATATTTTGATAGGCAGAGCCCCATAAAACATCAAGTTAGAAACTCAGCAGCCCACAGACAGCCATGACTTCAGTGTCTGCTTCAACCTGTATCTAAGCAGCAACCCTCATGAGTCAGGTGGTGGGAGTGAATTTCTCATTCCCTTCCTTCAGAGCTTCCGTTAGTGTTGCTACAGTCGCTGTTACGGGCACTCGAGTGATGCCGTATGATTATAATGTGCTGTCATGCTCCCAAACATGTAGGCGGATTTCATATTGCTTATGTATAGCAAAAGCCTTTCCATCGAGACGAATTGCCAGGAATTCCTCAGCCTACTGTGAGCAACACTGCCTGAGTGGAGAGGTGAAGAGCTGCCACTGCTGGTGAGGATCAGATAAGAATGAGGAGTGTCTCTACTGGGTGCAAATTCAAGAGCAGAAGGTCTGCTGCAGACACATCCTGCTGTAGGCTCCTGAAAGCCCCACATTAATAAAGGCTTGGAGATGATGTGTGTGAAAATGAAGAATTGGCTAGGTGGTTTGGCACATTTTGAGGTTTCTGGATCATGACTTGCACTATGTATCCCAGCCAGAAGTCAGTGGGAAGCCAACACAGATAAATGGAGGTACTTGTGGAATGAGCATTCCAGCTGTTTTGTAAGGTAACCACTGAAGTTCCCAATAGGTCCTGTTCTGGATGGTGGTGTCCACAGAAGAAGCAGAGATGCAGAGAGATAATGGACAAAACTAGGATTTGTTAATCTCCCGTCTACGGTGAAAGTCTAGCTGAGGTTGTGAGCTAACAGGAGTTAAGATCTTGAGGCATGGCAGCCTAGTGTAGCTTTCTCTTAGCTCCCACACTGAAGAACCATGGTACTACCACAGGTACAGGTCATACCACAGGTGATATCACAGAAAAGGCTGAGCTTTTTCTCTCCTCTCGCCCATGTTGATCAGTCTCAATGAAAGGGAAATAAATACCGTCACTGCAAAACACATCTGCAATACCTGTGCTGGGACTGGGCTTCTGCTGTGATAATTCCTGCCCTTTTCTTTACCTACCATACACTTGCCTTGCCCATTCCTGGCTGTACACAGCAGGAGTGATCTAACCCCACGGAGCTGGGATTTTCCACCTCTTCTGTAGTGACTTTCCTTCCACTCGCCATAACACTTTTCCCTCAGAATTCAAGCTCTGTTGATTTCGCTTCCATTTTCACACCTACTGGCCCAAGGAACATTTATCTGTAAACATGCTGTGAACTCAGAGGCAGACAGCTGGTGGCTCCATGGGGGTGGAGAACCAAACACAGGACCAGAGTGTATGGTGGTTTTAAACCCTATTCTTCTGGACAATGGAGACCTTTCCAAGCCAGTCCTGCTGGAGATCTTGTCAAGTCATCAGATCATTACCCCCTTTCCCAGTTTGAGGGTGGCCCTGTGTGTGTAGCCCCACCATGGCTCACTGATGAGCCTTGGCTGTCCCTCTCACTCAGCAGCATTCTTTCATGGTGAGGTTTGTCTCTATATCAGACTATACCTTGCTGCCTCCTTTTTTTTTTTCCCAGGCTGTGTATGTGTTTATTCCCTTTGATCTTCCTAGTAAATAGGTCATTACTTCCACCCTCTTGCCTGTACCAGTTAATCTATAACATTACCTGTTTGCCTGCACTCTTTTCAGTAGGCCCTGCCCTGAGTGGTATTCGTATTAACACTTCAAAAGTGGTTTGATCTGGGTTTTTAAATGAATTATCTGTTGTCATTTTCTATCAGCGTTTGCATCCAAGGGTCTTCTCTGGATTACTGCTCTCTGCAGCCTATGGCTTAGTGTTTTGACCTCTCTTCCGTGAGCATTGTTACCCTGTGGATGTTTCTGCACTTAGATTTGTTCAATTTCTTGCTATTCCCACTATGTCCCACTCTTCATTTATTGAAATCCCTTTAGGACGGTGCTTCTAATGAATTATTTGCAATTCACTCTCCAGCTGGGTGTTATCTTTGAATTTGATTGATGTATTTTTCTTCTCCTTCCTCGATGCTACTGCAGATGAATGTAATGACCAGCTCTGCAGGAGTCCCTGAGGAGCCCAACGTGGCAATATTTACAAGCATACTCCACTCTCTATTGTAGGGGCTGATTTTAATCTGTTTCATCGTTATTCTCTGTATCCACCCTGTATCTTGTTCTGTTCTGGGACCAGTCCAACCGCTGTTAAAGTCTGCATGGAATCCTTTAGGGATGGATCAGGATCTACAGGAATATTATGTCTGAAGAAACTGAATAAAATTACTTACTGAAATCAAGGACCTCTCTGCAGAAGAGCTCTCTGTGAAATCAGTTGTCTTGTCAATGAGTGAAACCCTTAAAGGCAAATTTCCCGAGCAGCTCAAGGGACCGTATCCCCCTTCTCCTCCCACCAGCTTGGCCCACGATGCTGTATACTCCACTCCACGGGATGGGTAAGCAGCTGCTTATTCTTCACTCTCCCCACCCAACACACACACCCTGTGGTTTTCCTTCTCTCATCACAATCGTGAGTATAATCTGGCTGTAGAGTCTGTCACTTGGATGCAACTGCTTCTCTTACTGTGACCTGTCTTTGTGAGTTACACATTTCTGCTTTGTTCTTCCTGCAGAACCACTACTAGTAGTTCCTGGTTATTACAGATCAAATTTCACCTGGAAAGGATGTTAAGTTAATTGATCTGTAACTCCCCTTTTGGAAAAGAACTGTGATGTTTTCCCTCTGCCAGTCATCAGGGCTACCTCAGTTCTTCAGGAGCACTTGAATATAATGGATAATGGGCCTAAGAGTTTTTCAGCTAATTCCTTTAATACCCTTGGGTATGTACCATCTGGCCCTCTGTGCTGATTTGAACGCATTGTGCTCTTCATATTTATTTGCTGTTTAATGATTTTGCTAACTTTTATTTCGCAGCTCCTTCACTTTCCTTTGATTGCTCATTGCACATAATGTTTTTAAAGGAAATTTAGAAAACTGAAATCAGTGATGATTCTTTCAGCTCAATGAATCCATGGCAGAAATGAACTCACTTTTAAAATCCACCTTTCATCAAGAAGCATTGAGTCTTAACAGTCTGAGCTGCAACTATTATCTAATCCTATCCAAGCAAGGCTTCATCAACAGAACATTTTTTGTTATTTGAAAGGTCCCATGCAAAAGAATTTTCTTAGTCTAAGACCCTATATCCAAATCTTGTTACTCAATGCTGGTAGGGAATTTTCCCTTCTTCCTATCACATCCTTTTTTCTCTCCAAGCTCATTTATGTGACCCTGCCTACATCCTTCAGATACTTGTACACTCATGTCTGCTATTTTCTTATCTCTTCGACAGCTTATATTGAAGCAGCACATAAACTTCATAAATCAAACCCGCACTAAATAATCTGATCATGCCTCTACTCTTCTTTGAGGCCTCTGATTTTACAGTGTTCAGCATTGGGATGCCAAGAAACTAACAGAAGCCTTCCAGCTGTCTCTAAGCATGATGCCCACTGAGGATGGCATGGGTCTTTTGCAATGCAAGTTGGCTGCCAGAAGTTGGCTGTTGATTGTCCTCCTTTATCACCTCCCAG
>NW_010401775.1:18675-35514 GCF_000710305.1 Buceros rhinoceros silvestris
CCCTACGTGGCTGCTTCCACGTGTCCTTCGGGGGTATTTTTCTCTGAGTGCCGGTATCCTCAATTTTTCCAGTTTCATTATGTTATTTCCTGGCTGCATTGTTAATTTCTGTAGGTGCCACAGTGTAATTTCTCCGTTCAACAGCATTCAAAACTCCTCCCATTTTAGCATCAACACCATCTTGCTGTACTGTGCATTTCTCCTGCTTACTTATATGTGACTTTGCTTTTGATTTTCTCCAACCTTTTCTTCCTATTCTTCCATATTTTCCCCAGAATATTTTTTCTTTAAAGTGACTTCCATGGGATTTTCTTTTTTTAAAAAAAATTCTCCTTTCTATATATGCATATATATGAATGTTTATACTGGGTTACCTCTAATATATAGTCTCCTTGAACTAGATACAGACAATGATGGTCTACCCACATGCTGAAAGAGGTAGTAAGAGGTAAGTAAAATTCATTAGATGAAACATCAAGTCGCACATCTACCAGGGCATGCTCCCAGGATGGTTTCAGTTTGGGTGTGAGTCATTCCCTGTACAATCCACTGAGGATAGAGGAGGACAGTCTCTTCACTTCTAGCTTTTAGGTGGTGCTGGACTGGAAATCTCCTGTCTTATCTCAGATCAGACTCACTGAAACAACCATGCGGGAGCTGCTCTGCGCTTCAAACTTTCCTCAGTTCCTCCATGGGTGGGGAGGCAGGACCAGATCAGTTCAGCCTCCTGAACCCTGGCACTTTTGATGACATTGATACTGCTAGCTAAAGGCATTCCCTTCCAAGGCTGCTGTCAGGACCAGGTTTGCCTCCCTCCTGCACGGCACATGCCCTGAGCATAGCCATAGCGTGCCATGGAGGGGCACACAAGCCCCACATACCTCTTCAGGCCCACCACTCAGGGGCCTGGCAAAGACCTGGTAAGCCTTCAGGCCCTGTGTGCAACATTAGCAAGAAAAGCTTTGGACAGCAGACAGCTCAGACAGCCTTCAGGCCTCTTCAAAGGATGCTTTCTGTGCCACACAGACAGTGACCTCAAGCTCAAGAGTTGTGGCTTCCTGACTCTGGAAAATTGTCATGCCATGATCTCCAGCACTCCATTCTTTTGGCACATCCAGCAAGGTGGTGACTGGATATGGACTAGTCCATGCCTGTCATAATGCTGGAAGGGAGGCAGAGCAGGATAGGACACTGGATAACTTCCCTGAGCCTTCAGGCTGCAGAGAAGACATAACCCCTTTTTTCTCCCGAAAAAAGAAAGAATTACAGAGACAATAAACAAAGGGCTGCATTAAAACCTCTGTTCGCAGGAGGTTGTGAAGATTTCAGCGATACCATACTCCCCGAAGGAGAAGGGATTAAGAGTGTTACAGGACAGATTTACAAACCCTGGAGAGAGTAAGTATCCAATGGAAATCTTTGGCAATCCCCTAACCCTTCCTCTTCTAGGTCTCACCCTGGCTTCTGGTAACACTTAGAACAAACCCACCAGCTCTTGCTTATTTTAAGGTGTTCCCTATGTTGCTCTGAACCCAAGTGAAACATCAAAGGCCTGGCTCAAGCATTTGCAAGTAAAAATAACTCTAAAGACAATATATTTAAGGCCCTTGAATGATATCTCTGAAGTAATTAATCCTAAGCCTATGAGAGGGGAATGGTGGTGTTTGTTAAAGGAACGTGTGTTGTGCTGATAGTGGGCAGTACTGACACGTAAAGTGCAGTGAGTGATACTGCAAAACGAAAGGAAGGTGAGAAAAGAGGCATGAAGACTGCATTGCACTGTATCATGGAAAAGAAGCAAAATATATGTAAGATAAAAGCCAGTTTCAAGCTGCCATTGTTTTCTCTCCCAATCTGATCCTTCCCTTCTTAGAAATTAGATTTGAATGTGTCTTTCTTGGGACTCAAGAGTGTGGTAAATCTTGGTACAACTATGGTACATGGGTCCGTGGCCCTCTATCTCCCATGTAGTACTGCAATTTGCTTATTATCTTCCAGGACTCATTTATTCTCTGTGACATTTTTGAAGCAAGATCAGTCAAGACTATGAAAGCATCAGACACACCCCGTGTAGTCCCTTTTTACCAGCCTTTTGACTCTATCACTGTGTTGAACAAAACACTATGCGTTCTACTCTCTGCCACTACAAATTTCTGCCTCAAGTTCCTTTGCTTCACAGGTAAATCATGTTTCCTTTTCCATCTTCTAGTAGCAAGGCAAATGCACTTTTGCACTCATTATTCCTTCCTTGCCTTTACACCTGCACTTTCTGACTGAAATGTGGGTAAGGATAGCTTGAGCCATTGCAATACCATTACCAACTGGGAATTTCTGGAAGAGAGCACTGTAAGTCCTGTCTTGCTCTGATTTCCCGTTTTTCATCACCTGTTTTCAGCAAATGGTTCCCAAAAGCAACGTTTCTAATTAGTCTTTCTCAGATACAGTAGGGGGGTGCCGCAGGGTATTCACAGACTCCTGCCCATCTTGACAGACAATTTATGAAATCTCTCGAGTTGTGAAGAAGGCTTTCTTTAATAGGTACTCAAAACAAGCAGGAAAGTATACCTGATTTTAAGCACAGATGCACACCCTTCAAAGGCTGCTACATAGAGGACCCTGTAGAAGTGAGGAACATGAACATGGCCACATGGAGCAGATGCAGCTTTCAAGCCACTGTCTGTGAGCAGTGCAGCTGAGTGTCCTGTTAGCTGAGCCAGCGAAGAGGAGAACAATGGGTCAAAAGTGGACAAATAAGGGGGTAATGCTGGAGGGTGTGAAAAAGAAAACCAACCCAGACCTATGCCTTGCAGCCCTCAGGACTGCTTCATTAAGACAAGGGCTTGCTGCATTTATTTAAGCAGGATGAACAAGATAGAAAGAGCTTGTTGTGGTTGGATGCTGAGGCAGTGTTTAAGACATCCCTGACTCACCGCTCACAAGCTGGGACTCGTCTTGCAAGTTCAGTCCCTGTTCAGATAGGATCAGGGAATGTCTCTGGGCTGCATTGCGAAGGAAACAGTCTTGCCAAATATGCTCTGCCCACAGCACCGTCCAGACCCGTCGGATAATATTTCTTCTAATTTTACTAATGTATGCTTGGCCCCGATTCCACACTACCTGAGGCTACAGCCGTAATAAAAACACAGCACACATGCTGTAGGTGGGTGCATGCAGCTGGTGGGAGTTGAGGCACGTGAAAATGAAAAACACAGCCCTTTCTTCATTGCAGCATAGAAATAAAGAAATAATGTTCTTCTGATTCCCTACCTTTTCCCTCTCTCTGTGGCACACCCTCACCCATAGCCCCATCAGTTTCCGGAGAAGACGACAGCATGTTTCCTCTGTACATGGATTACTCCATACCCTGAGCAATGCTTTGATTTTCAGGCAGAAGTGGGCTTGAGAGCCCTCACAGCTTCTGTTCAGGTGTGGCTCCTACACTAGGGCCATCCCACTTACTCATGTTGAAGGTTACACTCATGGACAGGGGCTTGGTGGTCTAATCCCTACATGAGGATGAAACTGGCAGGCTACTGTCCTGCCACAGTCACTCAGGATGTCCAGTCCTGGGATGGAGTGAAAGAGCCCTGGGCACACCGTTGTCTCCTACCCATGAGCTGCTTCTCTGGGAGAGGTGGATTGTATTGCAGCTCTGGGCTGTGTAAAAATCTCACTAAACAGCTCATGGATTTAGAAAAATTGGACTTCTTTGGACCGTGAGCCCTCCTGAATGTGCAACTTCTAATTAACATCACCATTGTGCCTGCAGAAAATACATTAAAACTGAGGACCAAGAGAAGACACAGGCTGGATGGGGAAAAGCAAAGCTAGTACTAGCATCCATGGGACTTGCTAGTGAGGGGTCATGGGAAACTACTGACTTTACCAAGAAACAGTGCTGAGACTGAGTCCAAACCTCTGGTTGTTTCTGGGCCAGGTGTGCTGCCTCAGTGAGGGTGTTTGCCCTGGGAACACTTGCCTCTAGCTAGCAGTACTGACCCTCACCCCGAAAGGGAAGGGGTGGAAAGCAACTCCTTGATGCAGCCCTTGTTTCTGCTCTCAGGATATAAACAAAGGCATTAAATGGATACTCCATCAAAGGACCAAAACATGTTGAAGTAAAAGTATGTTCACCACTGAAACTAGCCAGCCAGTGCAGCTCTTGATGTCTTTGCCGCATCACCCCACTAGCAGTTGCTTCTGATATTATTTGTTAGGGGCCACCTTGTTCTCCATTGGCTTTTCCCACAGGAATATCTTGCAGAAAGAGTCAGCATGGGTTAGAGAAACCCATGAGTAGTGCTCAGAAGGCAGCTTATGTGCTAGGAAATTTGAGATTTTTATGGACCCATGGAAATTTCAAGCTTCCGACATTAGTCTAAATCTTTGTTTCCCAGCTTATAGTGAGCATTGCAAATATCAGGAGTATTTTCAGTCTAAAATTTTATATTCATCACACATAGCACAGTCTATTTGTGTTGATTTTCAACACAGCATTTTATTTACTGGCAGCATTTCTTTGCTGGCCAATGTTTAGCACCTCCACTTGCTGATGCCCAGCCCTGCATGACGATATGCAAGTAAAGATGATGCAAGAAATAGAAAATTGCCACTTCCTTCTTCCACTTCTTCTTCTGATGGATTTCACACAGTTGGCATATTAATGATAGTTTTTTGTCACTGGTCTGTGCTGTCATTTGTCTCAGATACCTTAAAAACTCTTGCCTGAGCATTATACTTTTACATCAGAAGGAGTTTCTTTTACTCACTCTCTCCAGAGGAACCTCCACCCCTCTCTAGGCAAAACACATGAGATGGTAAGGCTTAAATTTATGGAGCCTGATTTAAAAGCCAGGACGTCTCCCGGTCTCAAGGGAAGGGAAATGACCCTTGGCGTATTTTGCAGTCAGTCCTTTTCAGGCAAGGAAGTGCTAATAAGCGCTCACTTGAGACACAACAGCTTAGGACAAACGAAGGCCAAAAATCAGCTACATAACTGCTATGACTGGGAATAAAGAGGAGCCAAGGAGAACATGTGAGAAGTTTCCCTTGTGAGCGGTGCTCTAGGAGTAATTAATACACGTCAGCAATCACACTAATGTCTGAGGCAGGAGCTACCAAGCATCCAGAGCCGCCCCTGGAAGGCTGCTTCCCCTCCCAAAGCAGCTGGACTGGAGCCCATTGCAGGAGCTGGGTGGTGGGGACGGCTCCATGGTTGTAGTGGGGGAGAGGAGACAGAAGGGAGAGGCAGCATGGGGAAAAGGAAACGTGAAAAAAACGCCACAGATGTTGGTAGGACTTACATGAGAGAGCACATCACAAACCCTGCAGATATGTGCAGATATGTGCAGATATGCTTGAGCAGTGTGAGAACAGTTCTGAAACACAGTCATGCTCACTCAGGGGAAACCTCAGGTGAGATTTCAAAGCACAGCATCCTCAGGCTCTTGGGAGCCTTTGTGGAGGCATGACAGGGCACTCTCTCCAGCTGTGCCCAGCATGTTCCCCTTGTTCAAGCCTCCCTAGTGGAGACCAGTCCCCTCAGCTGTGTCATCTCTGAGTGGCTCAGCCCTGGATCCCTCTCCACGCTGTCCAAAAGGGACCATGATCCAGGCCCCTTGGGGCACCACACACAGAAGAACATGGACCCAACACATGGTGCAGCTGCAAGTCAGAAGGGGCCATTAGTTTGTCTTACCTGGCTCAGCAATCACAGACGATCGGATTTCACCCAAGTACTGGGTCCAGGTGACTTGCTTAGGCAAAATATCTTGGTCCTTTCAAGACTATAGGGTCTCAGTCAAAAGCCTGGGAATGGGGTAGACCAATCCTGCATTTGTCTGATGCCTTGTCAGTGGCAGAGAAAGGCTTTCTTGAGTTCTGCCTCCATAGTACCAGCAGGCAACCAGCAACCCACTACTGTAGAGTTAAGGCAAAAAGAATCCAGGTCCTTGCTCTCTGATCTGAGGAAAAAACAGTTTTGAACCTCAAACACAGGAATCACTTTGACCCTCAGCAAGTTAGAGTCAGGAGTCAAAAGCAGATGTGGCAACACCGCCATGTAAAACTGTTGCACAACTTTTCTTGTTGCACTTCCACTTATTGCCCAAGCACGGTGCATGACCCTTCTGGCGAGGATTTGCCAGTGTTATACTGAATAAAAGTTCAGAGAGATAGTGTATAACATCCTTATTAGTAACCGTTAGTGGTTCCCAGACAACATGCAGAACAAATATAAGTAATTTCTTAATGAAAGTATTGATACACGCAAAAACTTGTATGTGCCATTTGAATAACCAGCTTATAAGAAAATCGGTTGTCAGGCAGTAAATCTAGGACTCCTCAACAATGCATTCATTTATGTTGCTCATTTATATGGCCTTTTCTTGCTGTCACATACTATAAAGTCTCAGAAGGGGATTTGCTGTCGTGTATGTACATAAACCCACATTCCCACCAGATCTTTCAGAGGAGGTGCCCCTCTGTACTGTTCTCATCTTACAAGAGTGAGGGAACGGCAGCACCTCAGCCCCAAGCCTGTTAGAGTTTAGGAGTCATTCGGACAATGCCCTTAATAACATGCTTAACTTCTGGTCAGCCTGAAAGTGGTCAGGCAGTGGGCTAGAAGATCATTGTACGTCCTTTCCAACTGACAGAGTCCTATTCTATTCTATTCTATTCTATTCTATTCTATTCTAGTCTAGTCTAGTCTAGTCTAGTCTAGTCTAGTCTAGTCTATTCATTTCCTTTCCTTTCCTTTCCCAGAGACCTTTCCCCTTGGTCTTCAGCTGCCAGGAAAGCCCCCTGCTTGCCTTCCACACATGCCATGAAGCCAAACTGCCCTTGGGGACATGTTCAAACTGAGGCCATGAGAGAGAACAGCTAAAACACAATCTTCTCTCTCTGTGTCCTGGTTTGGTGAGTGTGACTGAGTGCAACCTGCCAGTTCGACCACCTACGCTACGCTAACTCTCTCTTGTGGGGAAATGACACCTGAGCATTTCCAGTCAGCACTGCATCCTTTCACTGGCTGTTTCTGGGAACTCCCAGCTGAATCACCCAACCCTCTGCAGATGTACACACATTTACCACTGTTTCTCTCTGTCTCTGGAGAAATGAATCTGTGCGCACCGTCTCAGAGCATGTGAGGTATGCCAGCAAGGCCAATCAGCCGCGTATCAGCCAGCCGGGAGAATATTTTCAGGAACATTTCAGTTTGAAAGTTTGTCCCTTTTGCTATCATATTGGGAAACGGAAGCATCCTGAGCCTTCAGAGGGAGCTGGTAAATGAATAAGAATATATTCTTAGAGTGTATCTACTCCTGCAGGAGGCACAATCTTGTATTACTGTCATATTCTGAAGACCAAGCAACTTACATGGTAACCACATTGAAGACAATTGCAGCAGGATGCCTTCTCCATGACATCCAGGAAGAAGGAGAACAGGAGTTGGATTGAGAGGTAAGGGTACCCCAGCACCATGCAATCTCACCGTGTTGTACACACTCACTTCACTGAGCTTTCCAGGAGCTGGATCAAATTGAGAAAAACATCTTTTCTTGCTACAGCAAAGTAGGAAGGTGAGATGTCAGTGGACTCCTTATTGCGGGGTGGGGTTTGCTAAGATTCATGTTGTTTGATCATGTTGCACCTTCACTAGTAAGACTGAAAAGCCTCTCCAGTTCCCTGCTGTTAGATCTCTTCCAGGTGGAATCACCCACCCGCAGTGACTAAGTCACTTCTCAACCTACTGTCTGACAAGCCAAAAGCATCCTCCGTCCACAAAGCTCATCTTTTTGGAAGCAGCCTCACTTCACTGATCCTCCTTCACACCTGCTGGTGTCTTCATGTCCTCTTGCTGCTCTAGCACAAACCATTTTTGTATCAGATGCAAAACTGCTTTCCTGATTGCATGTCACTCCACCCCTCTGTGAAAGAACTAGACTTTTCTTGTCACCTCACTACACAGAGAGTGTCCCTTGACATCACTGGCACCACCTCCCAAAGCAGTCTCCTGTCTTGTAGGTAGACACAGGGTTTGCTTGATATGGAAAGCTTGCAGCTGCGCCAGGCTTTCCAGATAGCGTGTGTCAGAGCATAAGTAGTTTAAGTGGACATAAACAAAAAGACCAGGCTAACTATCCCTACCGCTGCCTAGCCAAGTTCTGCACATGTTCCCAGTAAAATTCCCAAATGAGGTCAAGGCATTTAACTCATTATCATCATAGAGTTCCCCCCAGACTGAAGAGTGTCCAGACAGATGACAAACACTTTATCTAAGTAATATAGATCACCAAAATCTGCTGCTGCAACACAGCTGCTTTGGACTGAACACAGCAGCTATCCAAAGCCAGGAGTGTTACACAACCAATGCCTAGAAAAGAGGAAATCAACAAAACTTCTCTGGTTTAAATTGCATAGAAGAAAATGAAGTTAAAACTGGGCTTGGCCAATGACACTCAGACTCCAGCATCTGGGAATGGGAGATCATGGTGGTTCTAGTGGCCACAAGCCACCAGGGAATTGAAAGTAGCTTTCTCTTTGGGAGGCTGGAGGCCAGCAGTGCCATGGCCCCTACCAGCACTGAATTAGTCCTAAGCTGACCCAGCCTGACAGCACTTCCTGCAACATCTGGACTTTCTTTGGATGCCTCTGCCAAGTTGCAGCTTGATCCAAGCCTGCTGTGTTCATGAGACCTGAAAACAGACAGCTGTCTGAGAGCTGGCAGCATCAAAGGCAAGAATAGTGCTAAGAACCTGGTTACCCATTTGCCAGCAGTCACGTGGGCATCTGTACAGACCAGGCTCAGGCTGCAGGGGGTGGTCCAGCAGCCCCACCGCTGTGTGGCAATGGCAAGGTTGCATGGGCATGGCCAGGTCCCATCTCTGTGCCCAGCATGGTGTTGCCCAGCGTGGCTGCACAGGCAGTCAGCAAGCTCCAACAGGGGCTGCTCACTGGTAGGCATCCACCCGCCATTACACATGATGACAGTGCAGGAGGGTGAGTCAGGGCACCTGGGAGGGCAGCTGAGCAAACAGATCTTCCCCAGCAGAGATGTGACTCCTCGGCCCTTTGGGCCAAGCTTGTCTATGGGCACTAATTCCAGGTGAATATTCCCCATCTCTTTACAAACTTCCATCAAAAGGGTGCTTTTCTACAGATGCACTTGGCATTTTGATGCCCTCTGCAAAGAGCAAGGCATTTACGTTGTAACAAAACGACAGATCTGGTTTGCAAACAATCTTCCTCCTCTGGACTATTGCGATGGTCCTACAGGAAACACAGATGCATACGGACATGAGCAAATGCTGGCACCCGTGGCAGTGGTTCAGTCGTGATGGCTGGTGGAGCTGGTCGGTGTGTCCATGCTGGCGGTGGCACAACGGGCAAAATGCATTACAGGTGTTTCCTCAGTGGTGCAGCTGCTCAGGCTGAGCTGGATTTTTGAAGAAGAAAGCAAAGCCCTGGTGTAGTGTTTCTGTGCATGTGGAGGGTGTGCCACGGAGCCAGAGTGTCTGGGACAGCCGCGGTCAGAGGAAGCCACCGTGGCTGCTCGCGGAGGAGGAAGTCCGTGTTCCAAGGCTGGAGGCAGGGCGAGCGCTGGTTTTTCCTGGAGAGGAGGGGAGGTGACGGGGTGGGGGCGGGGGGAAGCCAGAGAAGGGAGCCCAGCCTAAGAAAAGAGCACGGAAGGAAGAAGCTCAGAAAGTGTGCTGCTGATGTGGACACAGAGGAGAGGGATGAGAAAGGAGCTTGTTCCTACAGCTTGTCTCTACAGAGAGGAGAGTACAGATTTGGTGAGATGTGGGAGAATGGGATAAGGTTTTGAGTTGGAGGGAGTGAAAGGAGCAGGGACATGTTGGACAGGCACGGCGGGAGAGGTGGAGAATTGCTTCCAAGTAGAAAATAAACCAGGAAATGGTGGCTGGAACTGGAGGGTAAAAGCCAAGTGGACTAGGAGAGAGGGAAAATGTCACTAGTGACCAAGTGCTGCCAGGAAGGCCCAGGCTGAAACGTGTGTGAGCTGAGAAGCATCCTGGAGCAGCCAAAGTGAATAAACCCCAAAACTTTGCCCTCAGGTATCTGTAGCAAATACCTTGTCTTACCTTGTATACCCATGGCTTCATTTCACCATCATTTTTGTTTTGCTCAGTTAAAACCGTTAAGCTTTACCTGGCACCATTTAAATCCAATGAAAAGAAGAACAAGAGCAGGGAAGGAGTATATATGTTTTGCTGGAAAATCCCCACATGCCTGTACACAAGCAGAAGCCAGACCAAAGTCATGCACTGAGGATCAGGCTACAAACATCCAGCAGAACATGGGGCATGTCACCAGCATCTCCTCCACCCCATGGAGAAGCCAAGCCAGCAAATACTGGGGTACGCAGTGCCAAGGACAACGGCAACTAACCGTGGGGCAGGATTTCTAGGGAGCTGGGACAGGAGGAGGTCTACTGTGTTGCAGCCACACAGGACAGCTCCCCAAAAGGGGACAAATAATGGTGCTTTCTGGGAATGGGATTTACAAGTCAGTTCTGCTAACATGGGTCCAAGTGCTTCTTGCTCAGCCCAGCCCAGGACTAAAGACTATGTCTGTTGTTGTGTCCTAACACTTACATTCCTTTGAATGTACCCTAGAGATGTCCTAATCAGCAACCAATTGAGTAAACTCCTGACCCAAGGGCAGTGCAGCATTTAGCAACAGCCTGCAGCGCAGCTGGCAGCACCCTGGGTCTTTGCTCTCCAGTGCACAGCAATCCTGTAGTCTGTTCTGCTTGGTCCCTGGCACTTGCTGCCATCAAGGGCTTTGCAGAAACGCAGATGGGAGGTGACTGATGCTAAAGCTCAGGAGTGTCAGGACCAGCCTGCAGAAGCCCTGTGTTTGGCTCAAACTGGCTGGAGTTCAGCAAAGAGATGTGTTCAGTGAAGAAGCATGTCTTGATGATGTGGTTGATAAGTTGTGGGCTGTGGGCTGAATTTCACATGCTGGCATCTGATGTGTACCCAACAAGGTTTCAAAACAAGTAGCTTCAAGCACTGCCAAAGAGGCAGAGCCGAGCTGTCAGGTCTGTGTGTCCTGCGAATGGAGACTCTGCTGTCTAACAAAACGTGAGATATGGCTGTGGCTGGACCATCACAACAGCTTTTATAGACACCCCTTGGGCCTGCTGTGGTTGAGGTGATTTTGCAGCTTTCCCCTGCAAGCTAATGAGGTTTCTCTCACCTTAAAGCAAAGACAAGTATTCACAAAAATATTAGGAGTGTGGCACAACTGAGAGCCCTCCCCTTCTTCCAGCTGTTTGTCGCAAGTGGCCAAAAAGATCAAGAGTTGACCTGGAGGAAAGAAGAATGATACAAACACACTTGCAAATCCTGACTAGAGAAACTGCATGAAATGAAGCTACGAAATCATAACGATTTTTCAAATCAAGTAGAGTTTTACTAAGGAGTGGCATGTATTGTGGCTATCACATACAGAATTCAGAGGTACTAAGTATTTCTAAAATTATATCGCACTCTGTTGCATGTTATTATATGTCTGTTTGGGCTTTTTACCTGCCTCAGCCTTAACAATTAAGCTTGTATAATTCTTGTGGTCTGTGCTTCAGCAAAGAGAAGAGCTGAGGTCTGTGAAGAGTAACCTGTCAAGCTGGAAAACACGTAGCACCTGCATTCTGCCACCACACATGGGAGAACAGGTACTGCTTTTTCACACCACCGTTTTTCCTAAGAGTGTCTGCAATATCTGTTGTGAATATTAGCAGTTTGAGATGAGGTGACAATGTCCCAGGCACTGGAGTAAATTTGTAGTAGCATGGAGCTGGCAATGGAAAGTGTCCAGAAATAGCTTCCTATGGACAACACCTAAATTCATCATTTCTGCTTCTGATGAGCAATGCCTTAGGCAGTTCTGACGTCTTCTTGAGTTTTAAATGTGACTTGGAGGGTGTTACTATTAATTATGGGTACCAAGAGCTTTGCGGGTTCTGCTGATTTGGATGAAAAACCAAAGTATATCATGTCTCGTTTCATGATTCAGCTCCCTAATTGGTGGTTTCAGTTCTGATGGCAGAAATCGCCATGGTAGTAGAGATGCAGGAATAGTAAGTGCTGTTCAGATTCCCAGCCTGATCTTTACTGTCTGAGTTGTAATCCTGAAACTTGTACAAAATAAAAGCTGTATCATCTTTCTTAGCAGCCAGGGAATTTATAGAGCACGATATACAATTACGCTGCTATATATTCCTTCCTATTGAAGAGCAAAGTCTTTTCATTAAATATGGAAAAATTAGTTTAAATGCATTAAATATTTGTCATAGAGAAAATATTGGCAAACATATATGCATATATGTGTATATAAACATGCACACATATATATACATACACAAACCCACACATGCATATTTTCATGAGTTGGCCATTTCTCACTGCAGGAGCCTTCTATTAGTGCTGGGTGCAGGTGTTTGCCTGCTAAAAATAGTGCATACACGATGTTCGGGCACCAGCTCTTACCAGCCCTGCCTACCAGTGGCTGCATCCCCTCGAGTATCATCAAGCTTTTACAACCTGCCTGCATAGGTGAAAATAAAGATCTTAGTCAAGATCACTCAAGCTGGCCAGCTTGGTCTTAGGCACCTTTCTCTCTGCTTTCAGTTTAAAATCAGCTTTCTGTGAAGCAGGAAGGAAAATCCCAATGAGACACTGGTAAAGGATGAGGAACGCGCTCAATATGGAGATCCAAAGGGAAACAAAGGTGTGGCTTATGTTTCATCTTTAACCATGAGATAAGAGCGTGGCCATGAAATACCTCAGAGACATTATCAAAACCTGAGCCATGTCTTCCCTTACAGCAACCTTTGTTCAGGGCACCTGACAATAAGGTCTAGAAATCAGAGTGATGCTGAATATATACCAGAAGGGGATTTTTATATCTGTAGAGTCAATGCTCAGGACCAACAGTGAGCACCTGCATGTATTGGGTGTCTATAGGTTTAAAAATCAGCATCAGATTTTGCAGAAGTGCATCAGAAAACCGTAGAAATAAGCAACAAGCTGCCTAGAAAGCTTGTTCTGCTTCAGTCAAGGAAGACTGCCTGGTCACATGGTGAATAACCACATTCCCAGGGAAAAGGCATATTCATGCAGGGTTTTGGAGCCAGGAAGGACAAGGCCCAGTGTGATGTAACCCCACCAGCCCAGATCTGGAAGCCTCACTGGGCCAGCACAACCATTTCCGGGTTTGACCCCACTGCAGCAAGTTTTGTTTGATCTGTACACAAAATTACCAGTTGTGCCTTACCAGTCAGAGTGCTTATTCGCTGGACAAACTGGGAGGCGAGTTGTTAGCATCTTCCTCTTCGGTCTGGCTGGAAGCTTTGCAGTAGCCTCCACGAGTTAAAGGGCTCAGCTCAGGGGTCACTGGATGAAATACCGCAGCCTGTAACGTGCAGGAGGTCACTCTAGGTGACCTAGCTTTCCCCTTTGGCCTTACGCTCTATGAATACTCTTGCAAGGCCAACTGCCTTAATCCCTTACCAAAGAGATGGGGGGATACTAATCTTCCCTCGTAAGACTTTCCATCTCCATTACGGTGCACACTCTTAAGCAGCTCACGTTCACCCATATGGTCAAGCACATACTTTGCATTTGTCTTCTGCTCTAGTGTTAATGATCCTACCAGATGCATTCGCATATGACTGCAGGAAATCACCTGGCATGTGCAGTCATTTTGGAACGGTGCATCGAGTAAGAGATACTGGCTCTCGGGGGGTGAGTGCGGCGAGCTCGTATTGACTCATTCCAGCAAATTCAGAGAGAGGAAAACAAATAGGTGAATTCTCTTCTTTCTGGTGAAGTTTCCTGCTACTGGCACAAGTGTCTCTTCAAACAAAGGATTTTCCCCCTCCTCAGATGTCCTCAGACACTGAATTTGTAATATCTGATAACACACATTTCCATAGCAACAAACAGTGATGACCCAAACACAGGATTATGTGACTTCACTCAGAGTCGAGCAGAATATTAACAAGGATACTGATAGCTAATACTTTCCACTTCTGTGGCACCTCCCTGCAGAGGATTTCAGGGAGCTTTACGCACATCATCTCCAATTTGCAGATGGAGAAATGAAGAGGCAAAGAAGTAATCGACCTATTCTGAGACCAAGAAAAGAGGCTGGGCTCAGAGCACCCAGGAGGGAGGGAGAAGTCTGGACTGCAAGCAGCACAAGGAGCTGATAAGGTGTTGTTCTCACCCATCCCTGAGAGCTACTTTCTTTGGGATAATACACCCACCTGGCTGCTTCCCATCTGTTCTCTCTCTTCCGACAGTTTTTTTTGGGGGTAAAATGGCATTTGAAGGTCCAGCTGCCGTCTGTTAGCATGCATGGGACCAGCGTTATCCCTTCCTAACAATCCCCAGGCTGCTGGACCCCTTGTGACTGGGCCCAAAGGCAGGGAGGTTCCGCTCATTCAGAGTGATTTACTTCAGGTGGTGTGAAGGCAGAGGCAGTTTACAAATACAGGGTGTCTGGCCTCAGACCTGAAATACATGAAATGCAAATCCAGGGGATTAAACTTCAGCAAAGGGTTGTTAAAGGAACAACTGGGTGAACAAGCACTATGCAATGCTCTACTGGAGTTGAGGGAGTGGGGAGAGATGCCAGTGTCTGAACTTAGGCAACACATCATGAAAAACAACCTGTAAGTTGAAAAGGCTGGTGCATCTTCAGAAACTCACAGTCTTCTAATTTCAAAAGAAAGCTAATGAAAATGATAAAAGGAAGCACATCCCTATCTCTCCTCCCTCAGATAATTGGGTGTAAATAACATCTTCTTTTCATGCATCAAACCTTTTATCTGTAATTAGAATTGGCTTCATCCAGATCCACTGGTAATCTATGCAAAGAGAGTCCTGATGGTGTAATAAAATGCCATGTGATTATTTATTTATTGTTATAGGACATGTCAGAACAAGATCCAGAGATTTGTCTGGGTTTAGAAATGAAGTTCTGAAAGGCTGCTCTGAACAGAAGCCCAAGAAGAGGTCCTTTCGCATGTCTGCAATACTGTGCTGTCGTGGTTGTCTGTTCCCTGTGTTTGAAGAACAGGGAGACTTCATTCCACGAAGCACTCCTGCAGAAAGTTCCTTGAGAAACCAGAAGTTAACTATATGCTGAAACCATGCTTGAAATATCCTGACTTTTTTTTTGTTTGTTAGGGATTTCAGAAAACCAATAGAGCTTTAAGAAGGCAGATCAAATAAAACATTTCCTTTTAACTCTAATATTCTGTTTCACCAGGGACTACTTGAAGACTTCTTTTATAGGAAAGCAAGAGAATAATTTGGAAGGAAAGGGACCAGAGTCACAGAAGTTTTTAGAAGTGTGTGTAGGACAGGGAAGCAGTGACTGGGTGCTATCCGTATGCTGCAGCCCAGTAGGATGCCCACCTACTGTACTGGACTCCCCTTCTGCTGCACTGAGAGAGCCTCGTAAACCTCATCCCTTCCTTCCTTTCCTCTGGGGATTGTTCCAAGCACTTATTTTTGCAGAGCATTGGTTGCATGAAACCCATTTTTAGGGTCCCTCTTGGAAGGTTGTAACTTTCAGGGGTGCTGTTGGAAATCCATTTGATGTGACCTCCACCCTGGGGCAAATAAGTGGTTTCTTATATTAGTAATGCTGAGCCAGATATACCAGGAGGAGTGCTTCTTCTCAGACCTGCAGTTGTGCCACATACAATGAGAGCACCAGAAAAAATTGTCCTATATTCAGTCTGTGTCTTCTCAACAGCAATGTCTTCCATCACCTTTTCTCCCACCCATCTGAGATAAGTTTGGGTTTAAAAAAACCAGAAGTACTTCATTAATCTCAGGACCTTTTAAAGGGAACTAGTACTATTCTGTGTCAGAAGACATGGCTGGGTTTAAGGTGGGATTTCTGAGCTGCAGACTCAGAACTGTATCCAGTTGCCCTCCTAGCTCAGGAAATGTCTGTATTTAACAAGAAAAGGTGCAGGATAACCAACTGAGTGTTCTAAGCAAACTCATAAATTAACCGCCACTATGAAAAAAGATGCGTGTACCTTACTGCACGTGGTTCTTGCACATCTCTGCTGGAGAACAGCTGCAAAATCCCTGAGCAGCTACTGGAGCTGTGGTCTCCGCTACCCAACTCAAAGAGATTTTAGCTATGGCTCACATGGCTCTGGAGAGTCATACTGGGCTTTGGAAAAAAAAAAAAACAAAAAAAAACCCCCCCAAACCAGACCCACAGAAAACCAGCCTTACCTTGGACTTTCTGCATGTCACCTGAGGAATCAGCCTGTCACAGGAGAATTGCTTTGGATTGTAACTCCAAAGCACAGTTTCTTGTGGCTTGTTCTAAAGAAGAGACATCTGATATTTTTGAACGACGTAGGGTGTTGATAGAATTTGCAGAACATTTTGATACTGATGGAAAGCAAATTTCTTTTTCATCCCTGCAGCTAGAACAAAACAGACAAACAGTGCCGTGTCCAACACAGATCATGTCATGTTTGTACCTGGATGCTAAAATGTC
This sequence comes from Buceros rhinoceros silvestris, assembly GCF_000710305.1. Classification (NCBI taxonomy): domain Eukaryota; kingdom Metazoa; phylum Chordata; class Aves; order Bucerotiformes; family Bucerotidae; genus Buceros; species Buceros rhinoceros. The sequence continues at coordinate 35,236 of NW_010401775.1, forward strand.
TCCAAAGCTTCAGGTGAATTCAGGGACAGAAACATTTTTTATGGCAAATCTTTTCCTGTCAGCCTCATGGTACTGATCGCCTGCCACTCTGTTCCTACTAGTGCTAGCATAAAAAACAACGATGGGAATGGGGATTTTGTATCAGTCAATGAGGTACCTAAAAACAGCAGAACAAAACTGAGAGACAAGGAGCATCTCCCAAATACATTAAACCCATCAGTTAAAGTGACTTGAAAACCAAAGTGTGTGGGTTTGACACAAAAGGAAGCTGCGGTGAAT
>NW_010401775.1:35679-40872 GCF_000710305.1 Buceros rhinoceros silvestris
CAGAGGAATCATCACACCCTCAGCAGGTTGCCCTGGCCTCGCACACTCCTTCACACCCAGCAGACCTGTTACAAGAAGGAGGCCCGCCTGAAAGCTCAAGTGCGTCTCTGTGTCCTCTGGTACATCCAGACATGTGGACCAAAGAAGCTGTCTTGATTCCTGGACAGGCGTTGGTCACGTACCCTTGGGTTCATTTGGGGCCCGCAGTAGTCTCCAGAGTGTTAGGACCCTGTTGGCAGACCTGTTGCTCATTGTTTTCTTCAAATAAAAAGCAGGATATGATGAGCTGATTTTTGCCCTGAGTTCTGCGGATAGGATGACTCAGAGACTGGGATATTTCAGGGAGAAAAGAAAGCGGGCTGTGTGCTTGCTGGGAGAGGAAAGGTCTTTGCAATAAGGAAACTGATGCAACTAGCCCTTGCCGGTAGGGAACCTGGGTAGCCCGCTCTTGGCTGTGGAGGCAGCCAGACACTTCCCACCACGTCATCATAGACATTTCTCCATTTAGGTTGGTGCAGAAACACGCAGGGGAAGTGACTTCAACGCTTCCTGCAGGCGAGTATATGTAGGCCAGCCGGTGCCTCATGCTTTATGCATGTGGTCAGGTCAGGGTGGATATTACACGTGGGAGCTGTAGTACAGTGGACCTGTGTGTGATGGAGGGGGGGACCAGATCCTCAGGTGCTTCCTGCTCCACCCTGCCCCGGCAGGGGCATGCACAGGTATTGCTTCTCCTCCTTCCTAAAGAGCACGGCCATTTCTAACTCCAGGCAGCTCTTCCCAAGGGCTCAGCTGGAGGCTGACTACCACGCACCAGGCTTAATTTCCATCACTCACATTATACAGAATATTCCTTGTTACTAGTTTTTGGGAGATGGAAGAGAAAACAACTTTGGAAAGCCCAGACCACTTAGACCTTCAGAAAAGGAAATGTTTCATTTTTTTGCAAGTTACCTAAGCCCTTAAGAAAAAATTGGAAGAAGGGAACTATGAAAAGAGGATGAGGATGGAATGAAAAGATGGTGTTTCCAAACAAAATGCTAAAACATAGAAAATTCAAAATTTTGAAATCTTGTTTGACCTTTTCACGATCTTCAACCCCTCACATCCTTCCCCTACGCTACAACCCTACGCAGCCTATATTTGTATTTGGCTGGGCAAAAACTCTTGGTAAATTCCTCCTGTTTTCATGAATTTTCTCCAAAGCTCTGTCTGTGGGTTTGCTGAATGGACTTGTTTGCACAGAAACTCCATCCAGCTCTAACAATTAAGTCACAAGGAAGCTATAAGTACCTTTGTCTTTCCTAAAGTGATTATTAAAGACTTTTTCCATCAAACCCTCCTGGGAGCAGAGCCTGAGGAAAGACTCAAATATGAGCTGAGCTGTAAAATCACTACTGCTCGGCAGGGAGGCTTGTCCCCAAGGTAACTCGCCCTGGTTAAGTTTGTTTGCCATAAAAGCAAACACTGCTATAGTAACCTGCCCTGTGCAGAGCGGCCCACGCCAGCAAATCTAATAATTCACTGTGTCCACAGAAGCAACTGCAGGGCAGATGAACCCAAACTGTCTTTAAATGACTCACTTCTGAGCAGCACGTTGCTCAGGGCACGCTATCTTTTCGAAGCTCATCCCATTGACTTGGTTCTTGCCTGCACTCTGTCCCTAACAGTCTCAGCTGCTTTTCTCCCAGCTCTCCATCTGGATGGTTTCTCTATTCCTTGCCTTTTCCATTATTTCTTGACCCAGTCCACAGTGAATCCCAGTTTCATTCTTGGAGTTTTCACCCAGGCTCTGTATTTTTCTTACCTTGTAGTCACAGTCAGTCTACCTTGTACCAGGTCTCTTCCTCAGACCTGCTTTGCCTCTTCATCTCCTTCTGCCATTTCACTGCCTGTTCCAGCCTTCTTGACCAAAGCAGCTGCCACGTTCTCAGCATCTAGAAGAGGCATCTTTGCCCAGCCAGGGCAAACATGCTCCAACCCTCTCTGCCAAGGGCTCACTGCCTGTCTACCAGTGCAATATCAGTCCTCTCCTCATGGAATACCTCAAAATTCTTGCTGCAGGGTATTGAAGAAGTCAGACGTTTTCATGAAGGCAACGCCAGATCACAGCAGAAGAAATTATTGAGAGCTACATGGGTACAGGTCCTGGACTGGGAAGTAAGAGCGACATATTTTCCCAGAAGCTAGAAATATTCCAGCAACATACACATCTGCCATATTTTTATCTTTTTACAAGCACACAATGACTAGTAAGTCAAGGCCAAGAGAGATGTTTCCGGACAAGATGGATCTTATGGCTGAATTGGTACAACCCTTATGTTGTGATGAACTTCTCCACATCTCCTCTTCCAGAGCAAGCTCGCAACTTCCACCACTCAGGTCAGTTGACCTCCTCCTTCATGCCATCCATGTTGAGCTTATAAGGGAGGGGAAAAGCTGGGCAAGTTCAACCACTTGGAAAGGTTGCATCTGCCATAGATCTGGACATTAGCTTGCCCAGACTTCTCCCTGGTGAGCTTGCTCTGCTGTTCCAAGCAGTGGTGTGAACATGGGGCTTGTCCTGTCCATGTTGCTGTTCCCGTCCTTGTGCTCTCCTGGTTTTGCAGGTTCACTGGCATTTCCCCTGCTGCTGGTCCTTACACCTACTGCAAATTCCCACAGCAGCAGTTCAGAAAGATTGACTTCTTTCAGACTCACTCCTCCTGGTTTCAGGGCCATCTTTGCTATCTTTTAGGCAACCTAAAGAAGCAGCTAAGCCCTTGGGAAAGCTGCAGGGTCTGTAAATGTACCCAGCAGTAGACAGTTTACTTTTACTGATCATCTTACACAGCCAGGGTCTGTATAGATTTTAAGTCAGCCCTCCACACATGTCTATAAATCCAGTCCTCAGCCATTCAAATTAGGACCTATGGAGGGGCATCCAATTCCCTCCTTACCTCAGGCACATAAAAAGTATCACTACGTTAGGACACCTTGTAAATCAAAGGTATGTCAGAAGTTTTCCTTACATCAGACACAGTAAACAAATGCATTCAGCTCTGTTTGAGCGAGGAGACTTATGTACCAATGAGTGCTGCAGGAAATCATGTTTATACCTGCACAGAAATTGCTCAAGAACAGTATGTCCCTGAGAAACTATTACCTCTGTCCCCTCCCTCTCTCCCCCAGCCCCACCACAGCCCAGGCCTGGGAGAGCCAAGGCGATTTGGCCACAGGGTTGAAGCTACAGAAGTACAGCATGCCTGGATGCCATGGGTCTGTTTGTTCAATGGCTCTGAGCCCTCTTCTCATTTTTTCTCCTTCTTGGTTGTTCTTCACCTCATCCAATTTTTCTCCTGGGCCCATATTGCAATGAGAGCCCCATCCTCCTCTGAAAGGCTAGGGAAGACCCGAGGACCAGAAAATGGTCTTTTGGAGAAGGCAGGGAGTGCCCTGCCCACACAGCGTGGCAGGGAGCGGGTGGTGGGGCTGCACTCCTCTCCCATTCAGCACCCTCTCAGCAGTGCAGCTGAGCTGGTGACAGATGACAATTTGTTCCTGGCATCAGTCCCTAGTAAATTATGACAGGAGCAAGGAAGGAAGCTGGGAGATGGCTGGGGATGCAATCCCTTGGTGTGAACCAGCAGCAGGCAGTGACTCAGAGACAGGCCACAGCCCCAGGAGGTCTACTGGCACAGAGCAAACTGAGGAGCCCAGGCTCTGCCGTCGTGGAGGTCAGAGCAGCGGCATGGGTCTTGTGCTGGAAAATATCTTCTCCCAAAGTGTCGTGAAATCTCTTCATCCAAAGTGCATGTTACAGAAGGACATTGCTGCACCTGGCTCATGACTTAACACGCCTGGGAAGTGTCCAAACGACTGGATAGTGGTGAAGACAAACACTAGAGAGGTGCTTTAACGCTTCACAGAAGTGAGGTCCGAGGTGCAGTGCTGTAACCCTCTGTACAATACAGGGAAGGAGACTGATTGTCAGGGGTCTGTTATTTTGGGAGAACAAGTATGGGCTCGCCTCTGTGGTCCCCCACCCTCAGTTTCTGAGGTTCTTCCCTGTGATCAGCCATCATGAAGGGGTATATAGAAAGGGTTGAGGAAAACACCGAGTGCAGCAGTTGGTTTATAAAGTATCAGGACAGAAATCTTGTCCATGTTCTCTGTACTGAACTCCAGTAGACAGAAGGAGGACCACAGCTGGATCGACTTTAAAAACTCAGAACTGTGACTGTCCCCAGCAGTGGCTGGGAAGAGGTGAAGATGGATGTGACTGGCTAAAATTAGAGAAATCTGACTTCTGTCTCTCATTCTCTTTGTTAGAAAAGACAGCAGCCTCAATTAGTTTCTTTCTTTCTTCATGTTTTTTTGCTCCTGATTTGAATTGTAGCGATCCACAGTGGAGCAGAGGGAGTACTCAGCATTATAATTCCTCCTCTGTGCCTGAAGGATTGCTGAACAGCTGCTTTGCAAGGAAGCTTTTCAGAGCAGACATCACAAGTCAGGACCTCTTCGTACCTGTCCACGTGCTGTTCCACAGAAGAGCTGGACCCGAGCTGAACCCTTTGCAGGGCTGACAGATCCTGTGATGTGCCCCTGAGAAGGGGACACTTTGCTTAAGAGGGGCAGGTGATCAAATACTGGAGTCCATGAAAATGAAGAGGATGCTTTCATTATTATTTGGAAGAGAGCAATAATGATAATCTCTTTCTCTGTTCACCTCATGACAAAGAGCAAATATACAGCACTAGTTTATCACAGAAGCAGAGGCCAGGGTGAAGTGAGAGGACATCAGCTTTCCCTGGACAGCCTGTGGGAACAGCAGTAGCTGTCTCACACCTCTTGAAGTTGAAGCCACTTCATATTCCTGCCGCTGACCCCTTGCTGTGTTTAGTGACCCCACTTGAAAAACTTGGAGATATCACTCCTTGGGTAATACAGCTGATCCCATAGAAATGTATATAAATAACACACCTGAGTAAATGAAGAATACAGCATGCAGGCAGGCCGTGCTGTGTCTGGTTCGGAGACTTCTTCTGAAACAGAAAGCTGTTTGTCAGACAGGGTAATAGGTGGGGCACACCACCACACAGATCCCCTTCTGCTGAACTCAGAACTGGGTCAGAAAAGCGGGGCTTGATATAGGCCAAAAAGATCTTTCTGATCTTAACACAGGTTAGGGAATGTCACTTCACAATTCCTGCT
>NW_010401775.1:40958-42708 GCF_000710305.1 Buceros rhinoceros silvestris
CCTGCTGCTGCTCATGATTTCTAGCTGGTGTGAAGTACGCCTTTCAAAAATTATCTGATCTTGATTTACAGTATTCAGGTGTTAGGCAGTCTGTGACATCCCTTGGCAACCTCCTACAATGGCATATTGCCTTCTGATCAAGAAAAAACTGTACCACACTTACAAGCAGGATTTTTCTACGTGGAGCTGCTGGCCATCAGATATGGCTTTTACTCTCTCATTATTTAATATTTAAAAATTTGGCTAGGCAGAAAAATGTCAGTGAAAGTAAAACTAATTGGTTCTATTAAAATCTGGTAGATTCGTAAAAGCAAGCAGCAAAGTTGTGGAAACAAGCTATTCCACCTTTCTAGGAATAAAGTAATTTGCATTTTTCACCGTAGAACAGCCTCTCATTTTGATAGTCTGTTATAGAAAATAATCATATGTACATTTTCTGTAATAACATCATCATACAATATAGTGCAAAATGGAAGCATTGAAAAACCAAAATTAATCAGATTGAATTAAAACCAAGCAGCCGGTGTTTATTTGGTTTTTTCCCCCAAAGTTTTCCCTTAGAGTTATTTTGAAATTTCAGGTTTTCAACCCCGCTCAGAACAAAGATGAACTCTGGAAATCTTCCTGAGGCAGGACATCAGCCTTCAGTAGGGACTTCCAAGATTTCTTTTGCTGATCCAGCTGATGTTACTGGGAGACGCAGTGGAACTGTGTCAGATGCAGAGCTCCTGTCACTAGCACACACACATCTACATCTGGGGTCTCTGCCAGCCCAGCTGTTCCAGCGCGGCCGCTGAAGAGAAACTCGCCCTCTGTCACTGCTCGTCCAGCCTGTTCCTTTTTAGCTTCATATCTCTGCATTGGCTGAAAAATCTGCATTTATCTAAAATTAAATTTGAGCTTTGGAGGTTTTAAGCTTAAAATTAAATTTGAGCTTTGACTTGTGAAATTTGTTCCTATCCTCTTTCATTTTGTTTGATTTTTATGTCCATTTATAGGTACACAAATATACATGTGCATTCACACATACACAAACATACAGTGTCAAAGATGGGATATAGGCCTTTTCTAATGTTTTCCAGGTGGTTTTCAGGCCCAACAGCTGAAATATATATTTTCTTTTCCTAAAGTACTAAGTGGATAAATATTGCCATCAAAAAAACACACTTCCTCAAAATTGTCCTCTCTGTTCTGAAAGACCGTCTTGTTCTCTCGGTGATTTATGACATCAATCTGTAACTGCACATGTACTGTTCAGAGTGTTCAGCAAACAAGACGTGAGTGTTTGGAATACTTCAGAGCAGGAAGACGCACAAAACAAGTCTCCCAGTTCTGGTACAGACACTCGAAATTCAGTGTCTTCTTTCCCGTTAATACATCTCATGTTGTCGTTGCCTCTTCATACCGAGATAAGGGAGCATTGACAGGAGAGCTAGAGCATGGCGTTTGCTGTGCAGAGACCAAAACCAGTTTAAGCTGGGTACATCCACCACTTTTTTAAGTGTTAGACCATCGACCAGATGGGCCAAGACTGCTTGATATTATTTTGAGTGAAGGCTTACTTGATGCTCAGCCAAAATTTCTACCAGATCTCTGCAGGCTTCCCGTACTAGGGCAGGCAATGTGGAAACGCAGGCCGGGTAAAATGCAAGAGCACGATGAATGTCAGGAAACCGGTGTACTATGGCCATGCAAACCACTGCTTTGTGGCAGGGTTGGGCCAGCCCTTTCCCTGGACGGTTAGATCCCA
>NW_010401775.1:42844-43073 GCF_000710305.1 Buceros rhinoceros silvestris
CACCATAGACCTGTTGCTTGAGGAAACCACTGTTTCTGTTTCAAGGAGCTGGGACTGGAAAATCTCCAGGGAGCAGAGCACAGGAATTAGCCTTAGACCTGAAATTATTACAGGAATCCTAAAATCACAGTCTGAGGGTGGCTGGGCAAGTGGGGAGAGCAAACCCATCCTCCTGCAAGACCAGCCATGTTAGGGAGAAAGCGAGCCTGATGAGGAGGAGAGGAAAGAC
>NW_010401775.1:43198-48681 GCF_000710305.1 Buceros rhinoceros silvestris
AGAGGGAGTGAAAGAAGAGCTGGTAACGCAGAGAACCAAGGAATAATTCAGGCTGGGAGGCACCTCTGGAGACCACTCAGTCCAATTCAAAGTAGGACTAATCAGATCAGCTTGCTTCGGGACTTGTCCAGTCCAGCCTTGATCACCTCTGAGGATGGGAAATCCCACAGCCTCTCAGGGTGACTTGAGCTATGTTTGAGCACTGTCATAGTAAAAATTTTTTTGGCCTTATATCTAACTGGAATTTTCCATGTTCCAACTTGTGACCTTAGAGGGCACATCCCTACTTGCTCCTTTTATTTATGAATTTGTCTAATCCCCCTTTGGCCCTGCTGGCACTCCTTGCCTCCACAGCCTCCTAAGGCAAAAAGCTCCCCAAGCTGACTACCAGCTGTGCAAGGAAGGTCCTGGCTCAAAGGCTAATCCTGGGGGTCTAAGCCAAGAATGGCCTTGGGGTGGAGGGAGATAACTCCCTCTTCATACACTTTCACCCTCCGTTAAGATTCTTCATTCCATCATAACCTGTTTTATAGGTTGGGACTCTGGGACTAACCGTTCCACAAGCACTGGATCTGCCTCAAAAATATTGTAAAGCTTATTAATTACAGCAGTGACTGATCTGCATAATTTTCTTCAGCCAGCACTACAATAGCTCTTTCTGACCAAGTCTGAATGAGTTACACATCTAATATTACCTATTTCACACACCTTATACCTGTATTATCTAGGTGCACATGTACTCACACATACATTCATCACCTTGATACATCATTTCGTGTCAGGTATGTGAATTATTTTGTTTATAAGAAACAAAGTTCCCTCCCTGTGCCAGGATTAAGACCTGTATTTCTTCCCCAGCTCTCCGCAGAATCCCATGTGATCCGGCCAAGTCATTTCATGTCTCTGTGCCTCTGCCTCCCATCTGGAGAGGAAACAGCACAGTTCACCCTCATTGGAGCTGCATCGCAGAGATGCAGAGCGGGAAGAGTGGGGATGTGCGTGGATCAGCAGAACAATGGCAATTCTGACATTCCTAATGCCATGGCAATATGAATTTTGCAAATAGCAGGGCCTTTGTTAGAGATCCTGATTAATCAGTGATTAATATCACTGACATTTCCTGTAAGCTTAGAATAACCTGTGCTACGCTCTTATCTGAAGAAAGGGGGAAAAGAGAGGGGGAAAAGGTAGCGCTTGCACACACTGGTACATGGATTTTAATCACGTATATAAACAAAGGCAGGACACTCATTTACGAAAAACCACCGGTTCCCAAACCAGCCTTACTCCTGTGACATTTACGCTGCTCAGGCTCATGTATTTCACACTCAGCTCCAGTAACCCTCCCTGATTCTCAAGTGTTGCTGGTGTAAAGTGTCAAATCCACCAAGCTCTGGGATGACAATTACACACTGCAGCTATTTTCATCCTTCTCTTGCGAACATGCTGTGCCCCTCAGCTCATCCAGCTTGGCAAAACTCTCCCCTGAGCCAAAGAGCGCATGGAAGATCTGTGTTATACCTTGTTGTAATATCTGTCACTGATTAAGCTGTTTCACCAAGAATGCAGTTCTGAAGGACCCACATATTTTTGTGGAAAATTTAATGATTGAACAATGTTTGGAATGTTTCTCCTTCACTGGAACATCTGAAGCTAGCTTTACCATCAAAGCAAACACAGCACGTAATTGCACCTAAGCAGCTGGCCACAGTACATCTTCAGCCCATCTTCTGCCCCCTTTTTGTGGCTCAGACTGAAGAATTTTGCCCTCAAATTCTTATTATGCATGCATATAATACACGTTTTCTTACTTAACAAAGCTGAACTGTATACCATGGCCCTGCAATGAACTACATCTCCAGGAATTAATGACAAAGGCCCATTTAGAAACTATAAATGCAATGTTGACCCCAAAGGAAAAGGACAAATCCTAGACTTTCATCAAGGCAAAACATAGAAACAACTTAATTATAGCAAAACATGAGCATTCCTTCAGTAGAGGTCCAGATCCAACACTCTGACACATCCACATCAACCAAGGAAAGAAAAGACTCTAAGAAAAGAATCTCCTCTGTATCTGAGAAAATCAAATAGAGGAGCTGGGGCCAAATTTCATTCATACCTAAGCTCTGTAAATGAAGTTGCATGTGAAGATGTGTGTTTCTAAGAGGACACTTAAGCAAAGATAAGTGGTTAAGTACTCACAGCTTTGCTCGTGTCACAGTTATCTGTAGATACTCTTTTTCCATAGCACTCCAAGTGACTTTTTAATGTATAGATAATACATTCCTCAAATGTAGCCCGTATATATGCACTGTGAATGGCCTTAACACTAATAATGAACATTTTGTCACTTAAATAAAAATATTATCGCTTGCAGTATCCTTCTTTGTGATTTCATTTAATGAAGCCTCTTTAAACACACTGAATTGAGCATTTCAGCACCGGCTTTCTCCAGTGCTGCTGCACTAGACTGCCCCGTCTGCCGAGGAAGGTACCGGCTCTCTTTTGGTATCAGGGAGAGAAGTTTCTTGCCAGAAGTCTCACAGTTGCAATTCTTAAAAAGGGCAGGAATGGGGACTACAGGAGGAGAGGCTAAATTTTAAACAGATGCAGACTTTGTTATCTCTGTTAAAAACAGTCAGATCCTTCTGGGTTCTCCAGGCCAGGAAGGTCCTGGGATCTGAGGGAAATTCTCATGTCCCCATTGCTCATGTTTTTCTTCATGAGGACTCACTATCACCAACGGCCAATGTTAAACTCCCTGTTTTCCATCCCAGTCCACTCTTCCTCCTTTCTCCTCCACCGCTCTTGGCAAACTCCACCTACCCTGTCCTTGGTGCTCTACTGACTGTGTTTTCCTTCCACTTTTACTGTATAATCCCAACTCTGCCACTTGCTCTTCTGTAAACTCACTGTTCAAGCCCATCCGTGCTCCAGGTTTCCCTAAACCATGCTCGTTTTCCTCATCTACGGTGAAAAATGCTGCTAGAACCATCTCCTCCCTAACGACCTTCTGGTCCCCCCCTTTCAAAGAGTGACAGCCAGCAGGCTGGGAAGGGAGGAGGGAGGATGGGAGCATCGTAGCAGGACAAGGAGTGCTGGCAGAACTGCCGGGAAGTGGGGGGATTGGCACGTGTCAGGGCTCCTGAATACAGTGCTGGAGACATTTCAATCCGTTGCTGGGAAGGGGCACACAGCTGGTGGCAGAGACAAGGTCTGGCAGTCCTCTTCTGCCTGTCCCTCTTCTGGAACAGGCTCTCCTGTTCCAAGTATGAAATCTCACTTGCAACTGATTCATGGGTGTTGCTTTTCTTCCTGAGTCTCCTGCCTCCATCCAAGCACTAGTTCATAGCACTGGCTATTTCCTCCATATGTGATGCTATCTGAACAGCTTCTGCAAACACAGGCTAAACAAATATATATATATATCATGCTGAAATAAACTTAAATATTGTAGGGTCAAAATGAATAGTAGGTTTTTTTCTTTTCTTAATTTAATATTCTTATTTTTTCTTTTCTTAATTTAATTTTCTTAATTTAATCATATTGCTTCTAGCATCTGAAAACTTAAACAAGATGTGCAGCAAGCCCTGTATAAAGATGCACATATTGAGGGATATTTCCTAGTTCAAGGAATTTGCAGACTAAGCATGGAAGAAAGAACATGCACACTGCAATGATGGGAAATTGAGAAAAGGGAAGGATGCAGGCTCTTATCAAGGTCACCCAGGAAGTTTGTGTCAGAGCATGGTATAGACTGCACAATACTTGGGCACCAGCCCAGATCTTTACCAAACAGCTACCCAACTTTTTAAAATATTCGTGGAAGAAAGACAGGCTTGTGCAATGATCCACAAAAAAGGCAGAACAAATGAAAAGTCGTTACACTATAGTAGCATGGCAGACTGCAGAAAGTGAATTTGAGGAGTTATTATCTGCTGGTAAAAAGTTGCCAAATACTAATTTTAAAATTTTCTGGTTTATAGTGCTTGAAAGAAGTGAGACATCTTATTCTCAGCCTTAAGCATTGCAGCAAATTCAGTCCACTGCGGTTAAACTGGGAATGTTTGCAAGGCGGGATGTCTATGTCAGTGCTTTATCAGATTTCCAGAGACGTACAATGTCTCTTTCTGCTGCCAATAGAACCAGATGCAGAAGTATCTTTGTGTGTTTGTTTAGCACAGGGTTGTTAATGCCTGGGAGTAGCATACACTGGGGTGTGGCTTCCATGTCTTGCACAGAGAAATCAGCGCTAAGAGACCAGGATTAAAAGAGACCAAAGCAGAAGTGCAGCAGACTGACCTCGGAGCCAGCAGAGTGGGATAAAGCTTATGCAAACCTAGACACAGCAACAGGGTCAAGGCTTATTTTTACCTCTTGAAATTCAAAGGTGCCTGATACAAAGCATTAATATAAGTAAATTGTTTGCTTCCCATTTCCTTGAGGAAACAAGTTTTCAGGCTGCAGGCAGTCCTTTTCATCTCAGCTTGAAGAGAAGAAAGAAAATCCTGAGTTGGCCTTTTCACTGAAGAACTTTTATCATAACTTCATTATGATGCAACAAGATGCCGTTGCAGATTAAAGTAAGGGCTTCAGTTAAGCAGGAGGTTGAACAAACCTCTAAAAGCAGTTCCTGCTTCATGTGCTAATTCTGATTTCCTGGCTGGTTGGAGGTGCAGTTATCTCCTCTGGCTCTGCAGGGCTCAGTTTGGGTCCGTACATCACTGGTTGTAAACCAGTCTGGCACATGCAGCATTAACTTTGGGTAAAAAGGGGGTGTTGCTCCAAGATGCCTTTGGTGAGGGAAGAAAGGTCTTAGTGATGTTAACTCTTCCGCCACTCTAGCAAAGCTCTTTGACAACAACCAATGCACCTTGAGTTGTCCTGTCCCACACAACCCTGGGAGCACAAAGGACAAACCCACCCACAACAGAAGGGTCGTATTCACAACACTTCACATTTTGCTCTGGTTCAGAGTTAGGAAGGTAACCACATGCCCAGCTAAGTCTTTGACTGGGAGAAACAGTGTGAAACTGCAAAATAGTTCCAGCTTTGCTGAGGACTCAGATTGCTAAAGCAGAGTAGGGTGAAGGCAAAAGAGCAGCTGCCCCACCAAGGGAAGCTCCGGTAAAAATTAAAAAATAAAAACTTCTCTGCACAGAAAATGTCTGTGTCCAACAAAGTCAGCATCCTTACCAGCGTTACAGTCGTGTTTAAAGCAATAAAATCCCTCACTCTGCCTCTGAAGAAGCAGCAGCGATCTCTGATAAATGGGAAGGGAGGGGGAGAGCAGTTTATGTTCTCATGGTTCCTTGGCTCGCTCCAGCACTGTTTGATTAACTGGGAGCAAGATTTATGTGCTATAAAGTGCTCTGGGGAGGTTGCTGATGCCAAAGCTCTGCACCTGGGTTTTGAAGGCATCTCTAAAGTCATGAGAATATCTGTATATTCTCATTTAGGAAAAGCCCCCCCCCCCCCCC